>NC_056744.1:1721186769-1721486769 GCF_019279795.1 Protopterus annectens | reverse complement strand
TCTGACTCCCTATGCATTTTATTATAATGTTCAGCCACCGGGCTTTTCAAATTCTGGTTTCCGATAGCCCCCAAATGTTCCAAAATCCAAACTTTAACTTTACATTTTGTCTGACCCATATACCAAGCAGGGAACCTACAACTGCACCCTATAATATAAACTACCCCACTTAACTCACAATTAAATAAATCATATGAAACAAATATCCTATTTATTTATTAATTTTTAAAGTCTGCCAACTCATTACACTCCCAAAAAAAATATGTTCCTAATTATTTCTTTCTTTGCCATCACACGTCCAACATTTGCAATCTACCAGAGTAAAAATTCTTCAGTCTGCTTGAGGTAAAAAAATACCTATGCAAACACTTTCAAGGAAAAATCCTAAACCTTCTAGACTTTGTTGCATAGTTGGAAGCCATAAATATGCCCTCCCATTATCTCCTTGTGAACTGCTTATCCAATCACGTTCCCAATCTTTTCTAACCTCCCCTGATTGGTTCCTATAGTTATAGTGCAATATTTCATATGCCCTGCTAATTATCCCTTGTTTAACAGCAGCTTCTGTTTAAGGTTCAGCTAAAACCTTTACTAGAGCAGGTCTTTCAATCCCCTATCCCTTTCTCTTTGCCTCTACTCTGATGTCATTCCCTGAGAGGGAAGGCGGTCTTCTAGCCTGCAGTCTGAGCCTTCTTCCCATTATTACCTTTCCCTCTTTTAGTTATTTGCTCCCAATTCCTTGGTTCCCTTTGTGACAAAGGGGGGTACTGCCAGCACAGCTATCTGGAATTTTGCAAATAATTATATGTCATTGGTGAATATCAACATGATTTATATAAGATGTGTGTGTTACAGCACTATTAAAACTGTATGTAATGTGTATACCAAACTAGGTTTGTACAGACGTGTGTTAAAAAGATATTTTATAAAGAGCTTGTGCTTAAAATGTAACCACAGTGTGCCCTGCTGGAATAGAACAGAAATGTACATGTAATATTGTAACTGTTTAAATGTATATATTTTAAACTGTGGAAACTGGAATACAGGAGGTTAACTTCAGAAAAATAACGGAAATTAAATTACTTTATGGCTATGCAGTAAAAGATGGTATCTTTCAATTTCAAGGCAGCTAGAGTCAATGTCTGTACTAGGGGGCTCTCAGTATTGTCTCTGGAGCAAACTAATTACTACCTCTTAAAGTATGAAGGAATGCAATTGTTTTATGACTTCCTGCATCTGGCAAAGATCTGAGGTCTATGTATTTTCACAGGTAGATGCTAAATACGGCCAAACTTCCAGCAGTGGGGGTCTCACCAGGGATAGAGTTTGATGACAAGAAATGATGCCATTCTGCAAGCTATCGCAGCAGCAATATTTGAGATATTAATTTAAAAAGTCTCCTAGAGAAACAGGGCATTCTATATTCTGTCTTAGACCTGACAACAACTAAGGAAGACCCATTCACCACATGTCTGCCATGCTCTGATGAACTAAGTTTCTAGGGAACAGTACAATTCTCTTAGATATAGTCATGAATATAGCAAAGCTTAGTTTAGATATTTTACTTTATTTATTTGAAACTGTCCTGCAATGTTGCTTTAAATATTTCCTGTGATTTTGATCTCTGTCACTGTGAATATATATATATATATATATATATATATATATATATATATATATATATATATATATATATATATATATATATACACATATATATATAGAGAGAGAGAGAGAGAGTATTTTCTTGTTCTTTTATTATTTATTATTAAATATATTTAAACCTTTCATTGTGGCTGATCTGCCTAGAGATATTTAAGTTTTGAGAGTACTTGCATATTTATTTGGTGATGCTGCGTGGGCCATACCTAACAGCCTTGCTCTTGGTCAAACTACCATTTACATTAATATTAATATTACACAGTAAGATTGGACACCCTTTATTAAGGCCTTAAAGTAGCTGATGAGTTGGCTGGTGGCAGTGATAACTATCTTATAGCCTGGGCAAAAGGTGGCATAGCTAGTAAACCAGTGCCAGCCTTTCCCAGGTGTGTGTGTGTGTGAGAGTGTGCGTGTGTGTGAGAGAGTGTGTGTGTGTGTGTGTGTGTGTAAATCAAAACCTCAGAGTGTGTGTGTGTCAGCTACTTAGGCAGGGACACGATGCACTAGTTGGACAGAGAGGGTGCTGGAAGGTCTTGGCTTGGCAACTCAGCTGAGATCTCAACTTTATAGCTGTGCTAGTGGCGAGTTTTACTGGAAATCTGGAGAAAGAGGGAGAAACCAGCTGCAGACTGACTGTGGTCTCTGTGTTCTCTTACGGGAAATTGCATTTGATGCAGAGAGCTACATCTGGAAATACTGAGTGTGTACCTGTTATTCTCCCAGTGTACATCCCCCACTGTTGCCAGGAGTGAGGATAGAGGCTCCTTGGCTACTGGTCCAGTGGTGGACCATCACACCTTTGCCAGTTTTCTCCACTTAATTCCTGATGCCTTTTGTCTATTTTCTGTACCCCCTAATTGCCGACATCCATATTAGCAAAATCTCCTTTCTCTAGTTTTGCTATTTCTATCATGTTGGATGTTCCAGCCTTGTTCTGACGATCTTCCAAGCACACCATTCTCTAAGTTGTCTGTTTCGCTGAGCTACTTGCATTACAAGTAAAACAGGTTTTGACCAATGTACTTTTCCATACATTTGTCTTTATGGTACTGGTCTCTTATGGCATCAACTGCTAGCCATATAATGTCTGTCTTGTGGTCATCTGTCAGCTATTAGACTTGTTTGTGTGTTGATATGTCTGGTTGTAGTCATCTGCTGATTTGAAGCCTGCTCTTTTTTCTGTGAAATGACCCATTCTGGTAATTCACTGTTTGTAAACACAGGCACACTGAATCTGAAATGATGGTATTGCTTTGCCTTGGTGGTGCTGATTTTCTGTGTACTGCAAAGACAACCTCTTTCTGCTGCAGTTTCTAATATACTGTTTCCCAGGTGCATATATGACAGAGGGCTGTTAGTTGGCAGTTCTGGTGCAGGCATGGATTCCTTCTTTCTGCTCCCATTAATGGTGCAGACTCACAACTGAATATGAATTAGAGCAATAAAAATGAAACCCTGACCACTTAAACTTGTCAATACCTAAGCTGCACACCAAGCACAGTTTGCAGTGATATGCTGATTATCCTTAGTGAATGTAATAAGTTGAGCTGAAATTGGAAATTTTTACTAGTGAAACTGGAAATAGAATGAGAAAAATTCTGATTAGCCAAATAGAATTTGGCTGAAAAAAAACAGCTAGTATTCCAAAGTTCACAACATTATTAGGAGAGCTGACTATTAAGTCTGCTTGTGGAAGGCAAATTCCACCAAAAGACTTCTACTTGCAATGTCTTTTATGATTGGGAGAACAGAAAAACATTTAACCCTATGAGCACTGCATAGTTTTCAGGAGACGATGCTCCTTTGTTGTGTGGCATCCTTGAATGGTTGCCTCAACAACAACAAAAAATAAAGGCTTTCAGACCATTGTGTTTGTGGGATTTCAAGACAAAGCACTAGTAACCAGTGATCTAGAAAGTCTCCCAAAGAAGATGAGAGACATAAAAAGATGGAGTGGGTTAGAGAAACTGGCCTTAAAGGAACTTATGGGAAACCTGAAGCATCTCACCTAGTGAGCTTTTTTTGTACCCCCCCCAATCTAACACTCCAGTTGTATCACATGCTCACCTATCCTGACTTCTTTTGGATCCAGACAGTGGGACCTTGTCTTGTGATGCTGTTCAGGCCTCCAGAGAAGAGTTTGAGATATCTAGTTTGAGACAGCTTAGCCAGATGTGAGTTCTTAAGCCCCTAATACAGACATCCATCCCTGGTGAATATTAGCCTCTTACTCTGATTTATATCAGTCTAGACACAAGCCTGCCATTTTAGTTCCTGAGGTGCAACAGACAATCTTATCTGACAAAGTGACATGAGAACTCCCCTCTAATGGAAAGGATCATCTTTCTCCGTTAAACTAGGCCCAGTTCGGAAGGACCAGACAATAGCCATAAGACCATTCATTTAATTAGTCTTTGATTTCAAAAGATATGTAGAGGGGTACGTGCCCACTTAACATAGGATTAACCCCATCTATATCAGCCTTCCATGTCAGTATCATCTTCCCCTTTCAAGCAAAGGAGAGAATCTTCCCTTCAGATTCCTTAGACTGACTTAAAAGTGGAGCATTTAACATTCGTCTTAAAGATTTCATTACCCATGGACTATGACACAAACAAAAAAACAATATGGTCAGGTTCCCCTCTGAAAAATAAGTTATGTCTTACCATAATGCTCCATCTGTGTTGTTGAACTTCTTCCATTCATCACTGACGGGTTCGGTTCAGAGATGAGTCAGTCTAATACAAAGTTTGCGTAAAAAACTCTCAAGCTAAGCTGCTACCCACAATACAAAGATAGGTACTGAAGTATATTAGATACAGGAGCTGAAAAGTGGTCTAACATCTATTCTTTAGACCAGAGAGTGAACCTTTTCCACTTATCTCTGTAGAGTTTTTTTGGTGGATGACTTATGGGAGGCCAGAATAATACCGCGAACAGGGAAGGAGAGGATTTCCTGCCTGGCGACTAACGGAAGTGGAGAAACCAAGCTGTCAGCTTGAGAGTGGACAGATTTGGGGGAGTCAACCCTTGGGTGTGAGAGATTACGTCCTGACGACTGCCCAGGATCCATGGAGGTTGTAATAGGTGAGGCCAAAGGAAGGGGCGACCACACTTGTTGAGGCCAGAATGGGGCAATGAGGATCACCTTGCATCTCAACCAAATTGCTTTCTTCAAAAATAGGGCTATCAAGGGAATTGGAGGATAAGCATAAAGGAGACCCGTGGGCTAATCGGGAGTCAAAGTGTCTCTTGGTGACTCCCCTTCTGGGGGGGGGGAAAGGGCAAAGAAGCTGCTGCATTTGTTGCTTGAAGGGGAAGCAAAGAGATTGCAGCAAGGCTGGCCCCAACGGCTGAAAATTTCTGTCATCACGATTGGATTGAGAGACCACTCGTGTGGAAGGAGAATGCATCTGCTCAGCCTGTCCGCAATCACGTTGGAGCTCCCCGGGATATGCGTTGCTATAAGAAAGCTATTTGAAGCTATTGCCCTGTGCCAAATTCTCATGGTATCTCAACACAGGGGGTAGGATTTGGTCTCTCCTTGTTTGTTTATGTACCAGACTACTGACATATTGTCTGTGTGAATCGCAATCGTTCCCAATGGAAGGAGCAGATGTAGTGCCTGCAACACCAACAGCACCGCTCTCAACTCCTGAACAATCATATGTAAGTTGGCCTCTTAGCTGGACCACGTGCCTTGGACTGTCTTTCCCTGAAAATGCCCCCCCCCACCCTATCAGGGAAGTGTCCATGGTCACCATGGCATGGGGTTGAGGGATCTGGAAGGGGCAACACCAAAGATTTTCATCTGGCCTCATCCACCAAAGAAGATCTTGCTTGCAGGAATTGGTGATGAGGATCTGTGAGTTTAGGGGGTGAAGATTTGCCAACCACTGGGACAAAAGGAGCCATTGTAACAGTCTCACGTATAATCTTGCCAGAGGAACAATCGGAATGGCCGCAGCCATAGACCCCAGAGCCTGGAGAACTTCTCTTGCTGACACCTTTCTTTGACAGAGTATCACTTGTACTTGTAATCTTAACCTCTGAAACCTGTGAGCTGGAAGAGATACCAGGCTTGTTCGAGTATTGAAAACTGCCCCTATAAATTCCAGTTGCTGGGTAGGTTGTGGATTGGATTTTTCCCAATGGACTGTGATGCAGAGAGACTCTGCCAGTGAGAGAGTGTGGCAGAGGCCTATGGTCAGGAGATGCTTGGTGGGGGCGGAGAGGAGCCAATCGTCTACATATGGAAACACCTGGAATCCCTGAAGTCTCAGATGAACTGTCACCACTGCTAGACATTTCATGAACACTCTGGGGGCCATTGAGAGACTGAATGGCAGGGCTCTGAACTGGTAATGATTGGCTCCTAGCCAGAAGCAAAGGAGATTCTTGGAGCGTTTGTCCATTTTGATGTGGTAATATGCATCCCGGAGGTCTATCGAGCACATCCAAACATCCTCCCATAAAAAAGGGAGAATGGATTGTATAGTGACCATGCAGAATTTGGTTTGAACGACTGACTTGCTTAGATGGCTGAGATCCAAAATGGGTCTCAAGTCCCCAGTCTTTTTTGGCACCAAAAAGAATCTTGAGTAAAAACCGGATCCACATTGATATGGGGGGACTGGTTGGATGACTCTTTTTTGACACAGCTTTCTTATCTCTGAAGCTGCTTCTTCCCTTTGACTGAGTGGAACATCAGGAAGGTTCTTTGTAAGTTTTGGGCATGATATTAAAGGGATGTAATAGCCTCTGGAGATTATTCTCTGCACCCAACTATCATTTGTAATAGAGTGCCAAGCAGTTTGGTGCTGAGAAAAATGAGCCCCGACTGCTTCCAGAGGAAAGCAACCAGGCAACGCTTCAGGAGCATTGATAAGACCGCCCAGAGAAAGAATCCCTGGAGTCTTGATTTCGGGGACTCCCTCTGCCCATAAAGAGGCATCTTCTACCACTGGAACCCCCTCTGCCTCTAGGGGAATCCTCACCATGCGCGTTGCGGAAAGGACCTTGAGATTTTTTGTGCCATATTTTCCCACTCCTCTGTTTCCTGGAAAAAGAACATTGACGCTTGGAAAATCGTAGTCTAATGGCAGACAAGGTCTTTCCGTCCTGCTTGCACCTGGCCAGTGTGTCCTTTACTTTAGAACCAAACAAGGACGATGATTCAATAGGGGCATTCAAAAAGGAGGACTTTAAGAGTGAAATAAACCAAACAATCCAAAAACCAAAAACGGACTTGTTCGACGAAAGTTTAATGAAAGGCAAAACTCCACAAATAACGAAACAGATAAGTGCTTTCGTTTGGCTCCTGCCAAACTTTTTCAAACAGTTTGCACATCACTTCCTGTTAGTTAAATAGTCTTTGTCTGTGATGTAAGCAATTAAACCATTCAAATTATTAAAGAACTAGCGCACATACATAAATAAAAACAATGATAATAATAATACAATCAACATAATTTCTACCACTCAAAACAATTTTCCATATATATATATATATGTGTGTGCCAGACAAGCATGTATCTATCTATATATGATAACCGCATATATTCAATGCAAAAATTGCAAAAATACAACAATAACCACAAAGGAACAGCGTATAATGCACATACACACTTATAAACCTATTTCGAATGATGTCAGAGAATATGTACATCTGTAAGTGGGAATGAACATAAACAAATTACTCAGATCAACTTGTACATTGATAAATTATTTGTAGTATAAAAAATGTTGTAGTATATAAAATACAAGGAATATAAGCAATATAAAAAGTGTAAAAAGTTATAATTTCCTAACAAAACCTAAAATTAAACTAAGTTAGCGGAAATGTGATGTACATAAGGTGTTGAGACGATATAATGATTCACCTTTCATATGATGTGTATAAATATGTGTGTCATGTAATCGATAATATATTGGAAGACTCAAATAGGATTAATTGATTTAATAATGAAGTTAAAAGTATATATATAGGTTCATAGGTTCATATATATCTATATACAAGCCCTAGCCCATGGGTTTGTGGCTTTTAGGCCACCCCTTATGGGGATGACTACCTATTATTTTTCTGTGCTCTGTCGAAAGTGAGCACAGAGACTGAGGTAATGGGGTATATCTGCTCTCCCATCCATTGGTCAGATTTCTCTTCTGAACAAGGCCAGCTGGTGCTCTGCCTCTGCACATGATGTTTTTGTTTTTCCACAGCATAGGAGTCTTTGAAGGATGATGAATCCCTCCCAGCGCCCTATTAATGTGTCAGTCAAGGTTTAAGTCTCCACTGCTCTTGTGGCTCTATGGGATCTAGATTTTTGAGGTGAAGCATATTCATCAATCATCAAGGTTTGGTTTTGTATGTTAGGCAAAGGTCACCCAAGCGCGAGCAGCTGATGAGCTGAATAGAGCTATAGAGCTTTCAGTAGGGCAGCATAGGACAGATTTTGAGATTTTTATCCTTTTTTGAGGAACTTTGAGTCCAGCTGTCTCAAGCTGCTGGTCAGATACATTCCGAATGGGGCATTGTGGGCAATCATTGGTCTGATGAGTCAGAGAGTGATGAGTAAAGAGAGATTCTTGGGCTATTCCCTTAGATGAAGAGATAAAGAATTGAAGAGTGGGCAATGATTAAGGACTTTCTAACTCCTTTAGTGATGGGTGTCAGACTATGATCAACCTGGGTCAGGGGGTCCCCAGTCCCTGATAACTGTGCTTCTTCTATTTGGTCCTTTGCAGTAGCTAGGGTAGCTAGGTTTTAACCTTGTTCCTTTGTTTAAGTTTTTTTTTTTTTTTTTACATTTAACTTCTGGCAATAGGTTTCTTTCGTTCTGACCCTTCCTTCTGGACCTTCTGTCAGATGGATGGTGTTTCTGTGTTTTTTTGCAGTTTGCAGTTGCAGTCATTTGCAGTCATCTGCCTCCATTTGCTTGTACTTTGTACTTAAGTAGATGCAACAAGAGTGAAACAGGACTGAGCCC
Source organism: Protopterus annectens (assembly GCF_019279795.1). Lineage (NCBI taxonomy): Eukaryota > Metazoa > Chordata > Ceratodontiformes > Protopteridae > Protopterus > Protopterus annectens. The sequence goes on along the minus strand of NC_056744.1, from coordinate 1,721,478,121 downwards.
TGAGGGGGCCCCACTTGTGACAGGACATGAGCTGTGGGGTCTGAGCAGCTCTGACCCTGCTTGTTCCTCTGGTACCCAGTGGGTTCACCCATCTTGTGATGTATGGGTTATGGGTTGACATTTATGAGTTTTTCAATGATAATTGGGTGGGGTATTGTATATGTATCTTAGCCAGATCGAGGAGGTCGAGGCTGTATGGGACTGCCTTCTTTCCCATCATTTTTTGATTGTTTTGTCAAAAAAAAAAAAAAGAAAAAGTTTGAAAGGCATGATCTGCCTTGCAAAGCAAAGGCTGGGTTGGAGTCAAATTCCATACCCTATGTCTATCTATTTATCCTTTATTTATGAGGTCCCCTATGATCCTTATCATATATATATATATATATATATATATATATATATATATATACACACACAATAGTGTATCAACTAACCTATATGTATTATGTGTAAAATACCTATATGTATTATGTGTAAAATATGAAATATTGAATATTAAATAACTAATGAATAAAAATATATGTATAAATAAATAAGTTATGTGAGAAGTTTTTTTATCTCACTGTTTTTAATTTTAAAATGCTACCAATAGATAAAAAATTATTCAAACCTGGCCAATTGTTTGCATTTAACCTTAGCTGCCATTCGAGCTCACGTCTTTCTAATAATAATTGCCACGCACCACCCCTAATGTCTACTTTTAAGATATCCAGTACTACAAACTTAAAATTGTAAGATATGTTTGTACTAATGTGTTTTGCTAAAGCATTTAATTCATTTCCATCTCTTATGGCCCTTATGTGTTCACCTATGCGCTCTTTAAATTTTTTTTCCGTTTTACCTATGTAAAATGTAGAACAGTTGTTACATAAAGCGCAATAAACAACTTTTTCAGTATTACAGCATGCTTTTTCTTTTAAGCAAATTTTTATATTGTTTATCCTCACTTCATTTGTCTCAAATACATAAGTGCAGTATTTGCATCTACCACATCTAAATGTTTTACCATATTTTTTATTTGAAGTGTTTCCCAAATGTTTTTTCAAATTCATACCTTTTTTATATACTATAGATGGAATACTATCAAAGTGGTGATGTAAAGATGCATCCGCCTTGATACGCTGCCAATTCTTCTTTAAAATGTTGTTTATAGAACCACTGTCAGAACTAAAAGTGGTAATGAAACTCTTAGTAAAATGTTGATCACCCATATAAGTTGATGTTTCAATACTAGTTGGAGTAGTGATTCTTTGATTGTTGATGTTGTTCTCCAGGTTACCTGTATTTAAACTTAATGTGTGAAATGTAGTTTTTACTGTCTGGTTCAATAAAGGTATAAAATGTAAGTTATCTCGTTTATAAACTACTTCATTCATAATGTTGTTTACTAATTTCTCTGGATAACCTCTATTTTTAAACATATCACTCAAATTTAAACTTTCAATAATGAAATCATCTCTTTTACTAATCATTCTAGAGGCCCTAACAAACTGGCCTTTTAAAACAGCTCTTTTCTGAGTATAAGGATGGACCTGGCCAGTGTGTCCTTTACTTTAGAACCAAACAAGGACGATGGTTCAATAGGGGCATTCAAAAAGGAAGACTTGAAGGAGTCTGAGGTCACAGATGTGCATCCAGTCATGACGTCTCATGACTATGCCTGCACCCGCAGCTCTAGCCACCCCTTCGGTTGTGTGGGAGAGCAACCTCATGGACGAGTTGGAGATAGACTCAAGGGTGGCAAGTTGAGAGGCAACCTTGTCTTGTACCCCCTTCAGAAAACTGACCCGTGAGGGCTCCAGAAAGTTGTGAGAGCAGATCCCTTTGGAGCCTCGTGAAATGTGCCAAGTAATTCAGAGACCTGACTGCAAAAGTCGCTGAAGCAAAAACTCGCTTCCCTAGTCTGTCCACAGCCTGGGACTCTCTGTTGGGCAGGTGGACAGTAGGACTTTCCTCCGCAAGGTCCTTTTTAGTGGCCGCCACCACCACCATAGTGTTTACTGGCAAGCCTCTAGACCAGTGGGGATGCTCCTCTGGTGGGGAAAGAATCTTGTCTGGTCTCTGGGTAATGGCCTCAATAGAATCAGGGTTCTTCCACGCATGCTGCACGACAAGCTGGACTAACTCATCGGCAGGTGGGGTCACCCAAGAAGTACAAGACTGACAGCGGAAAGCCTGCAGGAAGACGGACTCCTCTGAGGATGGATTGGAGGGCTTCCAGCCACCCCTCTGTTTCGATATTTCCAGGATGTCTCCGAAGGAGATATCATCAAGGGGTGGCGGTGAGGACCCTTTCTCATCATCGTAGTCCATATTCTCTGTGAGAAAGTCCTCTGGAAAGTCAAGGTGTTTCCTCTTACATGCCTTCTTCCGAGGGGGTTCTTCAGTGGGAATGTCTGAAGAATACTCGGAAAGAAAATTTCCCTGAACTGGGGTTTCCTGAGGCTTGTGCTCTCAGTGTCCTGGGGATGTGGCATGTGGTAGTTGTTGCTCAGAGGGAGCAGGGGGAAGATCCAATGTAGGAGGAGCACTTCCAGAAACAAGCACCCTCTCCATCACCCGGAAAGCAGGCCCGCCCAAAGAGGAATCGGAGCCCGGAATGGAGTAAGACAATCTTGGAACCAGGGTCACACCCTGCTCCCTCAGACCCACTCTCGGGGATGGAGCCTCAAGCAATATCGGGGCAGGAGTTGCCCCCAGCTCTGAGGACAGAACCGATAAAAATCTTGGAAGCGTGCTCAGAACAGCGGGTTCCTTCCCCCAACCATGAGACTAAGGAAGGGACAGTTTCGATGGAACCGAAACCCAAAGGGGAGGCCTCAGTGAGGGTCACTGTCAACGCTTAGGAAATGGTTCTTACCAAGGACATCAGTGATGTGGGCCTTGGGACCGATGGATCCGAGGGAGGAGTATAAGTGGGAACCCTGGTAGCAGTAGACCAAAACCCCGAAGTGGGAGGAGTCATAGGAATGTTTGTTATCCCTCTGGCTGTCAACAGCTGGTCCAGCAGGTGCACCACATCGAATTCAGACAGACTCCTGATGGACCTTACAGACACACCTGAAGGGGAGTCAGGCCAGTCCAGAAAAAGGCTATAAGCCTGGCCTAAGAACGGGTCCAATGAGGGGGAGTACTGGGTCCATGGTGTTTGAATTGTCGGCACCAAAGACTCTAACTTGGAAACAGGCAATAGAGGAACCAACAGTATCGAGAGAGGACTCGGTGCCAAGGAAGCACTCTGAGTTGAGGTTATTATCGGCTCCAAGGGGATCAATGGAACAGTCTTCAGTGCGGTCAAAGGTGAAGTCGGTGCCAAGACTATCGAAGACAATAAGGTTGGAGCTGTAGTCGTTACTGTAGTTATGACTGGTGCCGTAGATGTCAGTGCCGAAGGTGGTGCCGGCGTCAAAGTTATCTTAATGCCCAAAGAAGTAACTGGAGCTGAGCTTGGAACAAAAGCAACAGAAATATTCGAAGCCGAGGAAGCAATCTTGTGTTCAGTAGAAGATTTGTGGGCCTTGCCCTTATCACCAGCCAGTGAAGAGGGATCAGAATGCGGACTTTTTTTTGTCCTTCACTGGAGGGGTTGAGACCTCCGACACAGTAAGGGCCTCTGAGAAAGATGAGGTTAACAGGCCTTTCAAGATAAGTTTGTTTTTTCTCTCATTCGGCATCCGCTGACTAAAACTCTGGCAAATTTGGCAAGGAGGTTTCACAGAGAAGCGAGAAACCCCCAGACAACAGACACAATCATCGTGTAAGTCACTGTTGGGGAGTTTGCCATTGCAGGAAGTGCAATGTTTGAACCCCGAAGTCCCTTTTTTCTCACATATTCAACACACAAAAAGAAAACAAATTACTGCTAGAAAGTATAGAAAAAGAAGCACAAAAAGGAAGATAACCAACGATGGTATCAAACAATACCACAAGGGCAGGACAGAGCGTTACCAATGATGGTATAAGGAATACCAGATGGGTAGAGCTAGATAGAGAAATAGGGTAGAAAAAAGAGTTAGATTAGAAAAAAGTTTCAAAACACAGCAAAATTTGTAATAATATGGCACTTAGCTGGACAGCTTGGTGAAACGCTGCTATATGGCTGCATGGCAAATGAGATCTGAGGTAACTGGTAGAAGGGCATTGTGGATAGAAGCTTAGCTCGAGAGTTTTTGGTGTAAACGAGCTTGGTATTAGGCCGACTCAGTTCCGAGTGCTCAGAACCGAACCCATCAGTAATGAATGGGAAGAAGATTAACAACATCAGATGAATGGTTCCATCAGTGAGACATTATTTCTCCTGAGAAATTGTTTTGAGTTTATAAGGATGTTTTGGAGTCCATGAAAAGGTATTTGTACCTGCTGTAAATAGAGGAACTGAACTCCTTACTAGTTCCCTCGGAATTTCAAGGGTCTGTTCATGCCTTTGAGTCAGTATTCCTAGACTAATGCTGTCATCCAGTTGTTCCTAAGAAAAACAGTCAGGTTTTATAGGGATGAAGAGATAGAAATATCTAAACATGAATCCTGTGGCAGAGTCTGTATTGGGGTCAGTTAAAGCTGCCAGGGGTAACAGCTGGCTCCTGTACATTTCACAACTCTAAGAACAAGAGCCTTAGATCATTTTGGGATGAATATATATACTTCCTACACATCAACATTCAGGACTGCTGCTAGACGACAAATTCTTAACCATGTAGGATCAAAGGAAGTTACTAGACTATTGGCCCTGAAGCCATTACAAGCCTAGTCAAAAATTTAGCCCATGTTCTGACAAGTCAGCACCTGGTTCCCCTGTCCAGCAGGGACACAGGTGGAATCCCAGGGGTGTATTTTCTATTCCCCAGCCAGTTATCCAGGTTCTGCTTAAAAAGGGTTAATGAGGTACTCTGCTTGATGTGGAGAGGGAGTCTATTCCACAGATGGGGGAGTTCTATTGATGTCACAGACCAGGTTGAGTATGTGGGTTACTCGAGTGGAGCTTGACATACTGATATCAAGGCAGGGTCGCAGGTAGACGGTATCATGTGATTACAGAGATAGCAGATGAAGCCTTGACAGAGAAGTTATGCGGACTGACCCAAACAGACATTAAAAGCAGTAATTATGTAATAATGGGTAGTTATGACACAGAGGATGTCTGCAGCAGAGCAGCAGCAACAGCTACTGCAGTCACATGATGTGCTAACATCACAGCTGAGGCCGAAGGATACAAGGTCACATCTTATACGCCTCTCTGAAGAGAGATCTATTACTTAATCCACCATCCAATGAGATTTTTCAAAAATGGAGGAAAAGGGAAAGACTATGTAGTCAATGAATTCCTCAAGGTATAACCAGATTCATCATGCATTGCAATGGTCCTTTTACAGGAAACAGACTAAACTAAATGAATTCGGCAAAATGTGGCCTTTTAGAAGAAACAAGCCTGGAGATGTGCAAGGACAGAGGCAGGAAACAAGCTGTGGTTGATAAGCAAGTCCACATCCTCTAAACAAGGAATGTGCAACCTTCCAAGATGGCTGCATGCTAAGTAGCAGCTTAATTTCATCTCTCCCAGTGTGAAAAAGGAAACTCAGAAAAGAAAGCCAAGGAAGCTGTCTTTCTGGGTAAATTTCTGTCATTGGTTAGTAAATGTACTGCCTGGACTAGAAGAACAGGGGGTACATTGAAAATGAACCAGAAACTGGTATTGGGAGATGGAGATCAACAGGAAGAAAACCAGCAACTCACAAATTAACAACTAAATGTGGGAGTACAAGCATTAATCACATTTGAGAAATTTGTCAGAACAAAAAAAACCTGGAAATATTGGACTTTTTTACTTTGTTAAATTTGTAGGGGACTCCAATGCTTATGCCTTACTTCATGTCATTAATGTTTTGGAAGAACATTATGAAGAGGTGAAGCTGAAGGAAAGAGGTAACTGTAAGTAAAACAGTTTTTGTTAATAGTATTTTTATAAAACGTGACATATATTGTATGTTATATATAAAAGCATTTTGGTTATTTTTATGTGTTATAGGAATACTAAAATAAATGGGTGCCATTGTTCCTTCTTTCCTTTTTTTTTTTTTATTTCTGACTTGTTGAGTTTTATGAAATGTAGGCACCACAATGAAAAGAGAGAAGAATGCCAGTACAAAAACATGTTTAAGATAACAGGCTGTAATCTTAGTGTGTTGAAGTGAGAAATGGGTTGTAAAATTATACAGAGCATTATATAAGCAAAACTGATATGCGATTTCTTACTTTTGCATATGGGAATGACACAATTAAGGCCCTTTGTTCTAAGTTTTAAGTGGAAGGTAATAAATAAAAAAACATTGAATGTAATGAAAAGTCTTCCTTTAGCAAATAATTGTTCACAGTGCAGCATGTGAAGCTTGTAGCTGAAGGCAACTGTGCATCTGCCTCTCATATTTCTAGGGAGACAATCTGATAAGAGGGCAATAAAAGAAGAATACTTTTTCTTTCAATGACTAAAAGATAATGTTTTCTGAAATAATTCAAGTTGTTTTTTACATCTGGAAGAGGAATAAAGATAAGACAAAACAGACAGCACTTAGTGTAAGCAGAAGCACAGGCTGTACCATGTAGCATGATAACCTTCATTACAGGTCAATTAAAGCCCATTACTGTAGCTGTCAATCTAGGACAATTATTCCTTTTAGGAGGGTTAAACGTCTTTATATGAAAAGTTAACAGTTTTGAGGGGTATTCTAGGGGGATGTCTGTTTTTTTTTTTTTTTTTTGGAGGGCTTACATTAAAACAAAAAGTCTTGTAAGATGAATCACAGGTCCAAATATATATGACATGAAACAACTGTATAAAAGCTCAACCTGCCAAACATTAGTGTATGCATGCAATACAAAAGCTGAAATAAGACATTTTTTAAAAAGCCATTATACGTAACAAGTGAGAATACTACTTCTTATCATATTGACAACACTTTCCATATTATCTTTCAATGTGAATGTTCTCAGAACTGTATACAAAAATAAAGAATAGTGAACTACATTAAGAAATGCAGACTGCAAATAGCTATGCTACAGGAAACACATTTGGAAAGAAATGAGCATGCAAATTTGATAAAGAAAGGATTCCAGGATGGTTATTAGGTGGAATATCTGGGACAAAGGAAAAGAGGAGTGCTTATATTAATTGTTACAGCAGCTTCAATAGTAATAGAAGAGGAAAAAGCATAATACTGGTAGATTTGCAGTAGTAAAGAGCTACTGACAAGGGAGGAGGATTATGCTGGCATGTATTTATATTCTACTTAAAACTACTACAATGGAGCTTAAGAAAATTATGGGAAAAATAATCATCTTTTCAGCACAGAATATTACTTATAGGTGGGGACAGAAATTTAATTTGCAACAATAAGGATGTATCTGGGAGGCTAGAAAAAAAATATAACAAAAGAGGGTAGATTTTTGAAGAAATGTATGAAAATATTTGGTACGAAAGATGTGAATTCAGTATTAGGAGCTCAAAGAGAATTTACATATTACTCCCCAAGGTACATAAACTGGTCTAGACTAGACATTAATTATACCTCACCGGAACATGTGCATTTAATTGAAGTTTTGATAACTAATTGAGATCACAAGCCAATAGTAACTAAAATAAAAATGCAGGGCAATGAAATAAAAATGAGACATTGGCACTTCAATGCCTATCTGTTAAACAGAGAGGAATTTAAGGAACGGGTAGTAGAAATTATTCCGGAATTATTAGGGAAGGTAGACATTCCTTCAGAAAGTAAAGCAAGGGGGTGGGATAAAATGAAAGTGGAGTTTAACAATAGGGTAAAAATAAAAGAAAAATAGATATGGTTAAGAAGTAACAAGAATCATTTAGAGGGATCAACAAAGGTTAAAGTATTGCAGAATAGAGGGAATCTCACAGAATAATAAGAGGCACAACTGCAGAGTGTTAAGGGAAAAATAGGGACTACCAATACATAACAATGGTAAAAATCCACGAGATCCAGCTTCATATAGGCCCATTTTGATTCTAAACCAGGATTACAAAGTGTTTATGTCTATAATGGCTAAAATGGCAAAGATGACACCAACATTGTTTGATATGAATCGATGTGTTTTTGTGGAGGGGGGTAAACATTTGACAACATTAACAGAACAGTGATGATCCAGGGAGAAGCAAAATGTAAGAAAATACTATTGTTGTTGGTGGGTCTTGATGCAGAGAAAGCAACTGACAGAGCAAGCTGGACTTTATAAGTATGGTAATGGAAGCATTTGCAATCCCTGACACAATAATGAGCTTAATTAGGAGGATTATGAGGGATCAGAGCAGACAAAGTGGGTAAGAAGTTTCCTCTCTGATAAGTTCTCTTTGAACATAGAAACTAGGCAGGAGCCCCCTCTTTCTCCTTTGTTATTTGAATTATATTAAGAACATTTATCAAAGAAAAAAAGAAGTTATGTACTCACCATAATGTTCCATGTAAGTTGTTCATCTCGCCTTCATTCTTACAGATGGGTTCAGAGCCGATCCTCGGCTCCGAGTAGGCCTACTACAACGCTTGAGGTCTTCAGACAGCTGAAGGCCAAGTGCCTATCCCACGATGCACCTAGAGTTACCTCAGATCTTGTTTGCTGTGTATAATAATACCATGTGCCATTCTATCACTCCTTAGGAGAATACCTATAGAAAGACTGAGCAGCCAGGATAAAACTTGTACCTTGATCCTCGAAAAACCCTTGAGGGGGTACGAGGGTGGGAAGTAAGAATGAAAGCGAGATGAACAACTCACATGGCACGTTATGGTGAGTACATAACTTCTTTATGTGAAATTGTTCTATCTCGCCGTTCATTCTTAAAGATGGGTAGCGTCCCAAGCACCATCTATCTCGGGTGGCTCACAGGAGTATGTTTTTCAGGACAGTAGAACCAAAGGAGGCCCTTTCCCTGGGGGCCTTGTCAACTTTGTAATGAGTGATAAAGGTATGAGGTTTTGACCAAGTGGCTGCTGCACAAATGTTGTCTATAGGAAGCCTAGCAGAAAAGGCAGAAGATGTGGACACTGCTCTGGTAGAAAGAGTCTTAATTTTGTGTTAGAGGTAAATTAGCAGCTGAATAAGTAAATGTGATACAATCAAATAACCATCTAGATAGTGTTGAGTTTGCCACTGGCATACCTTTTCTGGAATCTGAAAAGGAAACTAAAAGCTGTTCTGATTTTCTGAACTCTTTTGTTCTAGCCAGGTAAAATCTGAGCTATGAACATCAAGCTTGTGCAGGATATACTCTAAAGTTGTTGGTGTGTTTGGGGAAGAACACTGGTAAATCTATGACCTGGGTAATGTTAGTTTCAGTACAAACTTTGGGTAAAAATGAAGGATTTGTACACAGGGACACTCTGTTAGCATGGAAAATCAAATAAGGAGGCTTTATGGACAAGGCCTATAGCTCTGATACTCTACGGGCAGAAGTGATGGCTACTAAAAAAGATAGTCTTCCATGACAAATATTTCAAATTACAGGTCCCTGGATTGTATTAGCTGATGCCTGGTGGTGGCGGTGAAGAGTCAATCATCTAAGTACGGAAACACCTGGAATCCTAAACGCCTCAGGTGAGCCATGACCAATGCCATACACTTGGTGAACACTCTAGGGTCTGTAGTGAGACCAAAGGGCAAGGCTTGAGACTGGTAATGATTGGCTCCCAGCTGGAAGCGCAGATGATCCCTGGATGTTCTGGCCATTTGTATATGGTAGTATGCATCCTGTAGATCTATCGAGCACATCCAATTGTCTTTCCCTAAAAAGGGAAGTATTGACTGAAACGTGACCACCTGGAACTTCTCTTTCTTGACAGATCTGTTTAGTCTGCTCATGTCCAAAACAGGTCTCCAGTCCCCTGTCTTTTCTGGAAATAAAAATAATCTTGAGTAAATTCCAGATCCTGTCTGGTCTGCTAGGACTAGTTGGATGACTGTTTTTCTTAGCAACATTTGGACCTCTACTGTTGCTTGTTCCCTGTAACTGGGTGGAATGTCTGGGATTTTTGTTGTCAATGGAGGGGGAGTGGTGAAAGGAATGAAATATCCTCTAGAAACTATACTTTGTACCCAGATGTCGTTTGTTATTTTGAGCCAGGTGTTTGGATACAAAGATAAGCGACCCCCAACTGCCTCCACAGCAGGACAGTCGGGGTCTCCTTTCAGGAGCGCTCGTAGGGCTTCCCAAAGAACTGGTCTCTGTCGCCCTGGTTTTGCGGACCCCCTCTGCCCAAAGGGTGGCGTCTTCCATTATTGCCCCCTTGTCTGGCCCTGGAGGGGGGTTCACCACTTGTGTCCAGAAATTCTCCTTGGGCTTTTTGGAACCACATCTTTCCTCCCTTTTGACCCTTGGGGTAAGGTCTGGTAGGGGTGGAAAAACAGACTCCGACAGCAGACAGAGTCTTTCCTTCCTGCTCACACCCGGTCAAAGTTTTCTTAACTTTGGGCCCGAAAAGGGACGAGCCATCAAAAGGGGTGCTGAGAAAGGATGACTTAAAGGGGTCCGCAAAGGAACACAAGCGCACCCAGGAATGTCCCCTGAGAGCAATTCCTGTACCCGCTGCCCTACTTGTTCCATCAGCTGCATATGAAATGAGACGCATGGACGAGTTTACTATGGAATTGAGAGTAGCAAGCTGGGAGGAGACTGTCTGAAGCTTCTGCAGCTACTGTACCCTGAAAAGTATCTTCAAACTCTTTTAGGAGGTTTCTTTGTAGTCTCGTAAAATGAGTGACATAGCTCAGTGAACGCATGGCAAAAGTCACCTAACTGTAGGTGCGCTTCCCGTATCTATCCATGATCCTAGAGTCTCTGTTAGGAGGATGAATAGAGAGAAGCTTCTGAGGTTTCCTTTTTGGTGGCTGCCACCACCACCATGGCATCAACTGGCACTCCCTTGGTGAGGAAAGACTTTTCCTGGGGGGGGGGGCGGAAATAAACTTATTGGGCCTCCTAAGGAACAGGCTCCATGGTGTCCGGAGAGTCCCACACCCTTTGTGAGACCAACTCCATGAGCTCATCGAAGGGGGAAGACACCCAAGAGGTGGAGGGTTGAGACCCAAAAGCCTTCAGGAGAACCAACTCATCTTCAGTAGGGTTGGTGGACTTCAAGCCATCCCTCTGCTCAAGGATTTCTAATATCTCAGCAAATGAGATATCTTCAGAAGGGGACTGTAGGGACCCTTCTGATTCATCTAAGTCAGTATCGGATGTGAGAGACTCCTGTGGGAAGTCTAGGTGCTTCCTCTTACAGATTCTCTTCCTGGGAACCTCATCAGTGGGAACTTCCGGTGAGGTCTCAGATGAGCAGGGGCCACCCAATGGGGCTTCCTGAGGCTCAGGGTCTCTACGTTTAGAAAGGATCTGTGAAGCAGAAGTGGACACAGGTGCTTTTAGGGAGGAGGTAGCTGGACCTGAAGTTGTAGATGTCTTGGGGGACATCACTCTCCTCATGACTTCAAAGGCACCTCTGCTCCGATGAGATGGGACAGCTGGATCTGAAGAAACCACTGATCCCCTTATGGGATCTGAACCAGAGGTAGGAGCTGAACTCATCCAAACCGAGGCCCTGACAGGCAAGTCAGAACCGGCAGGTCAGTCCGACTATCCTCCCCCAGACCCGACAGGAGAGTGTTGGCTCCTAGACTCCTCAATAGGCGACGAGGAAGTCAGAGTAAATGGAACCGATGGCACTGGAACAGGCATCGGCTCCGAAGGCTCAACAATCATCAGGTCTGACTCTTCTGGCTCCAAAGGACTGGTAAGGCTCGGAAGAGGAAAAGTAGTAGATGGCATTACAGTTTTAGGCTCCGAAACCATCTGGGTCGGAGCAGACAAATATTTAGCAAATGCCGGTGCCTGTAGCAACTTCTGCACCACATGATCCACATCCAAATCGGACACGCTGATAGAGGACTGAGATGAATGGATGGATGGAGGCACTGACTGAAGAATAGGTGACTTTAGCACTTCGGATACCAGTTCCAGGACTGGGGACCGGCTCCGAAAAGAAAGGTCACTCGACTACGAAGGCTGTGGAGCAGACGTCTATTTTTTTTTTTGGCTATGTCATATGAGAAGAAGAAGTCTTAGAAGACTTTGAAGACTGGCTAGATTTATCCTGATCACTCAAAGCTTCCTGGAATGAAGATTTCAGAAGTCCTCTGTCTATAGGTTTTCTTTTTCTCTCATAAAGGAGTCTAGAGAAAAAAGAATGGCAAATGGAGCAGCTTTCTTGCAAATGCAAGGCTCCAAGACAATTCACACAATTAACGTGACAATCTGTCACAGACATCTTTTGTCCACATTTTGGACACATTTTAAAGCCAGACTTACGATGCTCATCTGCCTGGTCTGCCATAATAAGAACTACAGTATCAAAAATTCTACTAAACAACAACAGACTGTAGTTTTAAGAGAATACACAAACACACACACAAATTTAGAAGTTAAGCTAATAATAAGTTAAACAGCTAGTAATAAGCCCTAAAACAAACAAATGGGCTGTAAACTATTCAAAGCACTCACACACTGTCTAAAGTTTAACAAACCTATTTAAACTACAAAGCTATATAATATAAAGGCACACCAAGAAGGGAAGGGATTATTAAAGGCCTATAAAAAAATGAAGGCCAAAAAGGAGAGAATATGGCACCGAATACCTATCAAAGATATAACTATGAAAGCTATGAAAAACTGTCACTAACTATCACAAACTATAACAATTTTTAGAAAGTTTTTGTAAGAAAAAAAGCTATACTGGCCGAGCTGTGCTTGGAAACCTCCGATCTATAGCAGCGGCAAACTAGATCTGAGGTAACTCTAGGTGCATCATGGGATAGGGACATGGCCAGCGCCATACAGGCCGGCCTCATAAAGGGCGCAAGTTTAATTTACTTACTTTACTTACATTTCTGCTCTTCTCCACTTCTCCGCCCTGTACTGTAGCGTTTGCGCCCTCCCCGACTTCCTCAGTCCAAAGCATAATTCGCTCATAGCAGATACCACCGTCCCCTGCTGTGTTCTTCCATTCCCTCCCCCTGCATCTAAGTGATCAGTCAGTATTAAAGCATCCAATCAATGATACTTTCATACCACTGACGTCCCTGGCTGCTGCCCCAATTGATAGAATAAAAGTTTGATCATGCCCGCCTCTCATCCCTTTTTTCATTAATGAGATCGAGGTGGGCGGATCTTTTGAATTTTTTATTTCCCCTGGATGTTTGATGTGCGTGAATCGGCGACTTGGTTCTCGACCACGTGGGCGGACAAAGAGTGGTTTTATTTGGGATTTTTATTTGTGTGCTTAAGGTAAGTGAAGCCAGGGAGCTAAAATACATTCCAATAAAAGGTATAATCTTGCTGACACTTTTGGGCATACAGGTCTGTTTTGGCATACTTCTTGATTAAATAACACATAGGTTGCTTGTGTTTGTATATGAAGGAAAAGCCCGAACAGAAATTGTTAATGACTTAGGGTAGAGCAGGACTTACTGCCCTGGGACACTGAAAAGAAATGATACATTTGTATTTTCTTATACCAAGCAGTCTGTTTAGGTAAAGAAAGCGAGATAGCTGTATATGGATTTGTGATGTTTTCTTTCTAATTGAGTGCATCTAAGATGGGTAGTACCTTCATATAGTCCGTTTGTAGCTTGTACTGTATCTGGCTCTCCCCTTTTCCCATTTAAATGTAGCTAGATTGTCTTTTAGAACTATGAGGGTTTTAAGAAGTTTTCCTTTGGACGGATTATGCATCGCTGCTCATCAATACAGTATTTTCCACAGAGAGAAGTGAATATGTGCTGGAGCTGTTGCTGTGCAAGAAGAGACAGTTAGTGATTTTTTTTATAGTGATAGTTTTTCATGTGTCCTCGCTGTCTTGTTTAAATAAACTTCTTGATATGGGAGCACTTGCTAGTGATACAAATCAAGTGAGTCATCTTATGTGATTTGGACCAAATGAGATATCTGCTCCGCTCATTTTACACTAATTGAAGCTCATTGAAGAGAAACATCTGCAGGCAGGTGGTAATTCTAGGCTTTTATTTTTATTAGTTCTTTTCTTACCTGGCAAGACTCACAAGGTGATCTATAGTGCAGATGTTTCTCAGCAACTGTACCTCATGAATCTTGCCAGGTAACGAGAGAGCTAATAAAAAATAAAGGCTCAGGTACCAACTGTCTGCAGATGTTTTAAATGTTATCTTAGGGTCAGGAAAATCTCCTTTTATGAAAAGATAATTCAGCTCGCCAGAAAATAATGTAGCATGCTGCATGCATGCATGCACTTTAATTTATTCAAAATGCTGTTGTGTGCCACTGTTGAGATATGACTAAAAGAATGCAGGCAGTGATTATTGCCAAAGATTAGTTTCATAACTCTCATTGAACTGCATTTTGAATTGAATTCTTGTACTTCTATTAATGTTTATGTTACTAAACTAATCTTTGTCAATACTGACCGCATTCTTTAAAAACATCCACAACTTGAATACTTTGCTCCCCCACTTATTTTTGGCTTTGTGTACCCAGAACATGAAATCATAATGCCCTGCAGTAAATGTTAGCTTTGCATTTATATTCCTCATTCAGGAATTTTTCAGTGGCCGTTCATTTTCACATTTTAAACACCCTGCAAAGAAACAATATTCTCTGCATCTATAAAATGGTGATTAAATATTTTTTGTAAAGTTAGGAATCGATTGATAAACTTGGAAGGTCAAGGACTTAGTCTTGGCCACTTTTTTGTTCTATAAGTGGTATCTAGGTTTTGGCACTTTCAGTATTCAAGCTGTTTCAGCCGCCTTCAGTTTGTAGTAAAAGTTATGAATCCTCAGAATCTTAGTAGGTTATGATTTTTTTGGAAGGGAACGAAGGCAGCTGTGAATCTTTGCTCTATGGTCTTTTTACCTTGGCCAGAAAACTTTAAATAAAATGCATTACATGATATGAACAGCTAGGAAGACAGATTTCATTCAAACCCAACACTGGTACAGTGAGAAAGTTAAATGGTATAGAAATGTCACAGAAGAGGAACACAACCGAGTCTTGTGTTACTTATGTGATAGTTTTCATTTTTAGGGTGGAGAATACACTTTATAAGAGGGAATATGTTAGGATGCAGTTGCATTAAAGCAAGTAAATGACATTTTCGAAAACAAGTACAGGGTTTGAAACTTAAGAATATAACTTGGAAAACATGACCATGTTAGGATTCTGTGAAGATCGGTCTTTAAATGAGTGTTGGGTCAGGAAAAGTGATCTTGAAGAATGCTGTGCCTAAAACACTCTGGACAAGGCAATATGTAAACATTTTTATTTATTATAGATGGAAAGAGTACTTTCTGAACAAGGAGTATATATTCAAAGGTTCCTCATGAGTCTGAGGTATAGAAAATACTATACTGTAAAAAGTAGAGAACGGTACATGCATCTTAGTTATGTGGGGAATGTGAAAGAAAATAACCAGATGATTGATACATGTAATGCATCTGCTGTGACCGAATTTGCAAAAAGATGAAGTGAGGCAGAAGCAAGCAGTCTGCTCAGAATGGATGCACAAAATGTCATTTTTGGGTTGCTTGCATCCACTGCATGTGTAGATAAATTAATGCAAGTTTGGCAGATGCAAAACTAGTTTCTGTAAGCAAATTCTAGGCAAACTCATTGAATATTGCCAGCTTGCATTCTCAGTGGTGTAACTGTATGGAAGTGGAAGAGGTATGACAGACTTTTGTGGAAACTGCTACTTAATTTGACCAGTTCAAGCTAGGTAACAAGGCAATAAATCATGCAGTGCTCAGTGACCGTGTCACACTATAGCCATTTTGCAACCGGCCTGTATCTGGTGTTGATATTTCCACAATGTCTGGATTTTTGCCTTATTTTTTTGTCAGATCACAATGTGTTGCTGACATTGAAGTATGTTGACTTGACCTGTGAAGAGCATGAAGCACACATCGGGGTATGTAGTAATTAATGTGTAACATTTTAGGCAAAGTCATGCACACTGCAGAGTTGATGCTGCACCAGAGTAAATGACACAAGTTCTATGCATAAACATCAATGAACTTGGTAAAAAGCAGTTTTATTACTGTGTCATGACTGTAGATAAAATCTTGAAGGAGCAAGATCAGCAGGTTTATTAAGGAGAATTCACTTGCAGGAACAGATCAAGCAGGTTTATTAAGAATTCACTTGCAGGTTAACTATATTACAATGTATCTTTGTTACAGTATGACAAAGCATTCATTGATTTTCCTTGCATTTAAAAAAATGCAAGATGTGGGAGTGACCTAACTGTGGGTGTGGTTCACATATGGGTGTTCCTTGAGTATGGTGTGGGTGGGGCTTAAGGGGTGCCACAGCACGACTTTGCCTAGGGTGTCATTTCAGCTAAGGCCAGCCCTGGATAGGGACTTGGCCTCGAGCTGTCTGAAGACTTTGCAGTAGGCCGACCCGGAGCAGAAGATCGGCTCCGAACCCATCTGTAAGAATGAACGCAAGACAGAACAACGTCACATCAAGGGATTCAGAAACTCAAGGACTTAACTTGTATGGTAATCAAGAAAAGTTTGCTCTATTTGCAGATGATATAATTACCCGATAAAAACAGAAAAGGGCATTTCATTGTTGTAGAACATTCTGAGACAGTTTTAACTCTTTTCTGGATATAAAATGAATGAAAATAAAACAAAGGCAATAGCTGTCAACTATGTACCCACACACAAGTTGTTTCAGCAATATGGATTGGGATGTGATAATATTAAATACTTAGAGAAGTATGGATTAAAAGGGATTCTACTACTGCAGCGAAGGATGCGTTGGAAAACACTAAAAAGATAAAACAAAAACCGAGAAACTGGAATCCCTGTTTTATGGATATGGATAGCAAGATACAAACAGTGAAAATATTTTTGTCCCTTTAGTTTTATACACTGGTCAGGTATACTTTTATCAACTTGAGGAAAAGTTGTGGAAAGCAATTAATAAAGGCTTGATGGATTTTATCTGGGAGGGGAAGAGGGTAAGTGCCAAGTGGGATGAGTTGATTCTTTCAATTTTGAACAATGCATTTTGGGATTACCTGATTTGAAGGGGTATTTCAGAGCTACACAGCTAAGGCATACATAGCACAGGCAGAAAGCTATAATCCAAAATGGAAAGAGATGATGATGCAATGGGGAAGCTCATGAAATAAGGAGAGACTGGGATTTTGGATGCAGATCCTTAACAACAATAACCCTACAGAATATTATAGTCATAAATTAGGAGAAAGTATTCTAAGAACTAAGCCAACACGAGAATGGAGAAAGGAGATTCTGTGATAAGGATGACTGTAATTAGGGGTACAGAGAATATGAAGAGGGGGCTGGAATTTACTGGATAAAACTGGCAAAGGAACCAAGGTATTGGAAGCAAATAATGACACGGGGAAAGGGAACAGAATGGGAACAGGCCAAGAATACAATTGGACTGCAGGTAAAGATTGCCTTCCCTATCAAGGATTGATCAGGATATAGGCAATGAGTAAGAAACGGGGGGATCCCCAGTGAAAGACCAGCACTGGTACAGTTTTTAGTAGAATCTAGAATAAAAACTGCTTGGCTATTTAGTAGGGTATAATTTGATTATAATTATAAAAAGTAATACATGCGATGTATAATGCCTGCCTTTGTCTTCAGTGATAATTCAATAAAGGTGCTTAAAAAAATTAATCTTTGAACTAATAAAGTACACAATTTTTAAACAAACATAATTTAATGACAAAAAGACAGTATGGCCTGACAGCCAATCATGGCCATCTTTAATTTCATATTCAAATTAATACTCAAATATAGTCAACTTTTCTAAACGATGGTAGAGCATAGAGAATGTATGCCAAATGAGCAATGCCAAATCCAATACTGCTGAAATAAACACAAATACCAAAACTCAGTGCAAGAAAGTGATCATCACTGAAAATTCATAAAACCACAACTAAAACAATGTTTCTGCAGATGTCAAATGCCCTCATTCTCATTGTCACATTTTTTTCTGAAATTATCTGCACTGTGATTGCACTCATATGACTGAGTGAGAGGGTGACTCCACTGTTTTTATGGCGATAATTTTTCCTTTCACAGTAAAATTTTACTTGGCCACCTGGTCAAGCAAATTAGGAGCACCATACATTTCTGAGAAGAGCACATGGCTAATTAGTGCTAGGCAGTCCCCTGGCCAGCTGCATTAACTTGCATCTTTGACCACAAGATTGTTCTCTTCACAAAGAGCAAACATGAGGGGAAATCTTCATCGAGTGACTGAGTGGGACACTAAAAGCTTCCAAGTTAAGGCTTTTGTATCATGTAAAAATTTCTAAATCTCAGGATATGTGTTTATGCAACTATAAAAAAAGGTGAAAGATCACCAACACTAAAAATGCATCCTGCTCTCCAGCACTGCAGCACAAAAAACAGTAAAATCAAACTGCGTTTCCAACAAGATAAGAAACACTATGTCTCTCATATGCAAATCCTCCAAAACGACCCATAGAATGAGACAGCACATGCATCTAATTCAGTGAACCACTGAAAAGAACAATAATTTTTGAAACTGTAAAGTACAGTTTTGTACCTACCATAAATGTAGATGTCTGAACTGGATAGCATCTGCAGTCATAACAAGTGGGTTGTCCTGTCGTCAGGCAGCCCTGCAGTCGGCCGGATTCCAAAGTCCGGGTCCGGCTTCGGCTGATGTCGCACTCCACCCGGCGTCATCTCTGTTGGTCTTCGGGTATAAAAGCATCAGCCGACGCCATTTTCCTCAGTGTTTCTTGCCCCAGATGCCAGTAGCCCTCTTGCATGCTAAAAATTTGGATAGATGCCAATGTTTCCAAATAGATAGAGGTAAACACAACAATAAGCATATATGTACATATATACAAACAAATACACCATAAAAGACTCCCCCCCAACAGCTAGCTATTAGGAGGGTAAACACCCTAGGAGTACCACAGAGGGGAAGGAGGGAGGGTAATCCTGACTGCAGATGCTATCCAGTTCGGACATCTACATTTATGGTAGGTACAAAACTGTACTATGTCCTTCATGGATGCATCTGCAGTCATAACAAGTGGGTAGAATACCATAGCCAACAAGGGGAGGAGGATAAAGGTAGATTATGGTGTGTTTAGGATCCCTTGCAGTACAGCAGTGGCAAACCCTGCTCGGGATCTAGAATATAGAGGCAAATTATAATGCTTGGCAAATGTATGCACGGAGGTCCAAGTAGCCGCCTCAATAATGTCTTTGGTTGCCACTCCTCGTAAGAAGGCTGTGGTAGTGGCTGTTGCCCTTGTAGAATGAGGTCTTATGTTCTGTGGAATTGGTTTTCCATGGAAGGAGTAACAGTAACGTATGCAGTTTCCTATCCATTTGGAGATTGTCTGTTTGGAAATAGCTTTTCCTTCCCTTCCTGTTGCATAGGCTACAAAAAGTTGGTCAGTCTTTCTGCTGTTTTGTTCTGTCCAAGTAGTAGCGTAGCTGTCTATGTACATCCAAGGTATGCAGTATTCTTTCCCTCTGTTTTGTGGGTTGGGAAAGAAGGTAGGTAGGTGGATTGCCTGGTTCAAAGACACTCTGGATACCACCTTGGGCATAAATGTAGGATTAGTCCTCATGGACACTCTATCTTGGTGGAAGATTAGGAAGGGTTGCACTGCCATTAAGGCCTGTAGTTCTGAAACCCTCCTTGCTGAAGTTATTGCCAGTAGGAAAGCAGTTTTCCATGACAGGTGTTGTAGGTCTGCTGTTGCTGCTGGTTCAAAGGGTGATAGTGTCAACTTTTCTAGCACAAAGTTTAAATCCCAAGCTGGTAATGGTGGTTTCCTTGGAGGTTTTACATTCTTGATTCCTCTGAGGAACTGCCTGAGCAAAGTGCGAAAAACAGGTGGATCAAAGCTGTATTCTGCTGAAATAGCTGATGCATGTATCTTGATGGAGGAGTAGGACAGGCCTGAATGAAGAAGTTCGCCAGATACTCCAGAATGTTAGGCATATCTATGTTTGACACATCTTTTCCTCTTTCCGTACTCCAAATGACAAACCTTTTCCATTTTCCAGCATAGTTCCTTCTTGTTGAAGGTCTGCGTGCTTCAAGAATAATGTCTTTAACTCTTTGGGAAAGTTCTGGATTAGCTGCTGTTATGTGATGTTCCATGCAGTCAGTTGCAGCGTTTAGGTTTGGATGCATGATGCTGTAGTTGTTCTGAGTTAACATCAAAGGCATCAGAGGTATTGGCCACATTTTGTTCCGAGACATGCTCTTCAGTAGTGGGTACCAGTGCTGTCTTGGCCAGTTTGGTGCTATCAGGATTATCCTTGGACGTTCTTCCTTGATTTTTAGTAGTACCTTGTGTATCAAAGGAAGAGGTGGGAATGCATATGCTGTTAGGCCTTTCCAGTTGAAGGAGAGTGAGTCCACTTTCCATGCTAGTGGGTGGAATGTCCTTGTGCAGAATTTTTTGAGCTGGTGATTGAGAGGTGATGCGAATAGGTCTATCTGTGGCATTCCCCATTTCTTTGAGATGGTCTTGAAGATGTCCGGGTGCAGTTTCCATTCGTGGGCATCCGAAGTGGTTCTGCTTAATATGTCTGCTAGAGTATTGTCTTTCCCCGGTACAAATATTGCCTGTAACTGAATGTTGTAGCTGAGTGCCAGGGTCCACAGCTCCAAGGTCATTCTGCATAGGGGGTATGAATGAGTGCCTCCCTGTTTGTTGATGTACCACATGAACATGTGGTGTTGTCTGTCCTTATCATCAACTGGCCCTCTGAGAAATGGTTTGAACTTTTGGATTGCCAGTTTTACTGCCAGCATTTCTTTTAGATTGATGTGCAGGCGAAGTTGATCCTGTGTCCACAATCCTTGCACGCATTTGTCCAGCATGTGGGCCCCCCATCCTAGGTCTGAAGCGTCTGTTGTGATGGTCTGGCTTGGTTGACATCTGCGAAAGGGTAGGCCTGGGTTTGACTGGCATGCCTGAGCCCACCATAGGAACTCCTGTTTTAAGCATGGAATTTGTGGGATTTCTGTTTCTAGACTGTGTCTGTGTTGGGACCATAAATTCTTTAGGTACCACTGTAGTTTCCTCATATGTAGTCTGGCAAATGGGACCAAGATTATGCATGATGCCATGAAGCCCAAGGCCTGCAGAACTTTTCTTGCTGTTAACTTGTTCAGTTTTGTTAGTGCCAAGAAGTAAAGAGGAAGTTCTTTTGTTTTTCTGTAGTCAGGAATGCCATTTGTTGTACTGTGTCCAATTCCGCGGCCAAGAACGTCCTTGTTTGGGATGGTATCAGCCTTGACTTTTGTAAATTGACTGTGTATCCCAGTCCTTGTAGCAAGTAAAGACCCTTTGTAAATCTGTTGTCAGCTTGCTTTTGTTGTCCCCTTGTAGCAGGCAGTCGTCCAGGTATGGGTAAATTTGAATTCCCTGTAGTCTGCAATGGGCGATTACTGATGCCAGGCATTTTGTGAATACTCTGGGCGCAGTAGATAAGCCAAAGGGCAATGCTGAGAATTGATAGTGCTCTGATCCTGCAAGAAATCTGAGGTATCTTCTGCAGATTGGTCGAATGGGGACGTGCAGGTATGCCTCCTTGAGATCTAGAGTTACCAGCCAAGACTCCTTGCCCAGCATGGGAAGAAGTTGCTGTAGGGTCAGCATTTTGAATTTTGGGACAATGATGTATGTATTTAAGGTGGACAGGTCGAGAATTGGTCTCCAACTTTTTCCTTTCTTGGAACTAGGAATAGTCTGGAGTAGAACCCCTTTCCTTGGTCTGCTGTTGGCACTCTTTCCACAGCTCTCATGTTTGCTAACTCCATTATCTGGCGTAGAGCCTCTGTTTTTTGATTTGGAGGTAGGTTTGGCATTCCTCTTTTGACTGGTAAAGTGTGGAAGTGAAACCGGTAACCTTGATCTATGGTTTGTAAAATCCACTTGTCTTTTGTTATGTAGTGCCAGTTCTTTGAAAATAAGGTTAACTTTCCGCCTAGAGGAGCTGCTATTTGTTCCCTGGTAGGCGGATTTAGGATTAAGTCACTGTGGTTGTGCTGATGTAGTGGCAGTGGCTGTGTCTGCGCCTCTGTTGTTACCTTGCCACTGTCGTCCTCTGTAGGCACCTCCTCTGGATTGGTTTCTGCCTCTGGAGCGTCTATTCCTGCCAAACCTTGGGGGTTGAACCTGCAAGAAATCTTTAACAGTTTGAACAGATTTTGCCTTTTCTTCCATTTTCTTCATAACCTGCTGGGCAGGTGTACCAAACAAACTTGTCTTGTCCATAGGAGCATCTAGCAACTTAGCTTTAACATGATCCGGTAAAGCTTGTTCTTTTAGCCATGCATGCCTTCTTATCACTGTGCCTGTCATGGCTGATCTAAATGAAGCCTCCAGTGCATCATAGCCACATTTTAAGGAATGGTTGCTAACCTGTTGTATGCTATTTACCATCTCTAATACATATTTCTTATCAAGAGATTCATCAGTGGTTAGTTTTTTAGTTAACTGATCAAGCATAAACTCTTGGTATTGTATCATGTGAAACTGACAGTTTAAAGCTCTAGCTGAGGGAGTAGCTGAAGTGTAGACCTTTTACCCCATCTGTCTAATACAGTCCAAATAAAGTGGATTTAAATTATTTATAAGTAAGATTTGATGTATTATAGTTCTGATATGAATGTATATAAAAAAAAAAAATTTTAAAAAATAAGATGTATTAACTCAATACTGTGATTTATAAATTCATTAAGAGTTATGAATGTTAAGAATTTCAAAGTTAAACATTTTTTATATATAGATTTTATATGTAAGATACAACTATATTCATATTCATGTTCATATTTATAGGACATAACTTAATATTTATTTATTATATTTTAATATAATAGGATTTTAATAAGTTTTATAAAAATAGTCTTTTTTAATTAGATATGATGGGACCCTTGTAATATAATGTATAATAGAATGATATGAAATGCTATTTCAAAAAAGAAATGATGGCAGAAAACAACAATGAAGTTTGTTATAAAATGTTTTTGCTGCCACTTATTTATTTTCCATGTTTTATTTTTGCAACTGCTGCTAACATTAAGTATGTATCTTTAAACAAAAGAGAATTAGATATTAAGGAGACTACACTAATTAAATAATTGCATAATTGGCTATTGAAGTGGCAAATGTATAAATTCAATGCACATTGAGTGTAACATTGTCTTGATAAAGCCTGGGAGAGCCCAGGCGAAAGCGCTTGACTGAATTGTGATTTTAAACCATCTTTTGTGCACATTTTATTTGTGAAGATAAATTACATTAAAGCTGAGTTTTCGACAACTATGTACCCACACACAAGTTGTTTCAGCAATATGGATTGGGATGTGATAATATTAAATACTTAGAGAAGTATGGATTAAAAGGGATTCTACTACTGCAGCGAAGGATGCGTTGGAAGACACTAAAAAGATAAAACAAAAACTGAGAAACTGGAATCCCTGTTTTATGGATATGGATAGCAAGATACAAACAGTGAAAATATTTTTGTCCCTTTAGTTTTATACACTGGTCAGGTATACTTTTATCAACTTGAGGAAAAGTTGTGGATAGCAATTAATAAAGGCTTGATGGATTTTATCTGGGAGGGGAAGAGGGTAAGTGCCAAGTGGGATGAGTTGATTCTTTCAATTTTGAACAATGCATTTTGGGATTACCTGATTTGAAGGGGTATTTCAGAGCTACACAGCTAAGGCATACATAGCACAGGCAGAAAGCTATAATCCAAAATGGAAAGAGATGATGATGCAATGGGGAAGCTCATGAAATAAGGAGAGACTGGGATTTTGGATGCAGATCCTTAACAACAATAACCCTACAGAATATTATAGTCATAAATTAGGAGAAAGTATTCTAAGAACTAAGCCAACACAAGAATGGAGAAAGGAGATTCTGTGATAAGGATGACTGTAATTAGGGGTACAGAGAATATGAAGAGGGGGCTGGAATTTACTGGATAAAACTGGCAAAGGAACCAAGGTATTGGAAGCAAATAATGACACGGGGAAAGGGAACGGAATGGGAACAGGCCAAGAATACAATTGGACTGCAGGTAAAGATTGCCTTCCCTATCAAGGATTGATCAGGATATAGGCAATGAGTAAGAAACGGGGGGATCCCCAGTGAAAGACCAGCACTGGTACAGTTTTTAGTAGAATCTAGAATAAAAACTGCTTGGATATTTAGTAGGGTATAATTTGATTATAATTATAAAAAGTAATACATGCGATGTATAATGCCTTCCTTTGTCTTCAGTGATAATTCAATAAAAGTGCTTAAAAAAATTAATCTTTGAACTAATAAAGTACACAATTTTTAAACAAACATAATTTAATGACAAAAAGACAGTGTGGCCTGACAGCCAATCATGGCCATCTTTAATTTCATATTCAAATTAATACTCAAATATAGTCAACTTTTCTAAACGATGGTAGAGCATAGAGAATGTATGCCAAATGAGCAATGCCAAATCCAATACTGCTGAAATAAACACAAATACCAAAACTCAGTGCAAGAAAGTGATCATCACTGAAAATTCATAAAACCACAACTAAAACAATGTTTCTGCAGATGTCAAATGCCCTCATTCTCATTGTCACATTTTTTGCTGAAATTATCTGCACTGTGATTGCACTCATATGACTGAGTGAGAGGGTGACTCCACTGTTTTTATGGCGATAATTTTTCCTTTCACATTGTCACATTTTTTGCTGAAATTATCTGCACTGTGATTGCACTCATATGACTGAGTGAGAGGGTGACTCCACTGTTTTTATGGCGATAATTTTTCCTTTCACAGTAAAATTTTACTTGGCCACCTGGTCAAGCAAATTAGGAGCACCATACATTTCTGAGAAGAGCACATGGCTAATTAGTGCTAGGCAGTCCCCTGGCCAGCTGCATTAACTTGCATCTTTGACCACAAGATTGTTCTCTTCACAAAGAGCAAACATGAGGGGAAATCTTCATCGAGTGACTGAGTGAGACACTAAAAGCTTCCAAGTTAAGGCTTTTGTATCATGTAAAAATTTCTAAATCTCAGGATATGTGTTTATGCAACTATAAAAAAAGGTGAAAGATCACCAACACTAAAAATGCATCCTGCTCTCCAGCACTGTAGCACAAAAAACAGTAAAATCAAACTGCGTTTCCAACAAGATAAGAAACACTACGTCTCTCATATGCAAATCCTCCAAAACGACCCATATAATGAGACAGCACATGCATCTAATTCAGTGAACCACTGAAAAGAACAATAATTTTTGAAACTGTAACTTGGTGTTCTCTCTTAAGCAAAATGATTCACCAAAATGGCTGTGATTAAATCACGACTCAAATTCCGTCTTTCATTGATTCTTCTTCAACTCTGTGACAAAGTATTATTATGATCAATCCAAAAATACTTCGACATTTTCGGGAAAAATACATGTGACCATACATTTAAACAACTATTTATTGTTGTTACTATTGATTTTTCTCTACTATTTTCATATGGTAGATTATCAATAAACCCCCTTTAATCACTCAAGAAAATGTGCGAGTTATTAAATATTTTGCCAATAACCACATCCTACCCTTCTGTTAAAACAAGCTGTGCCCAATAAAATATTACATTAACCTTTCATTAAAAGGAAATACCAAGAATCATGGCGTTCAGAAACTGCAAACTCTGAGGAGTCAGAGCCCGTCTACCTCATTATATTGTAACAAACGCTATTTTTGGAACTATCCACACTGTCCAAATTCCGAAATGTTATCACATTTGTCAAAAAGCTAAAAAAGTAGCATTATCCAAAGTGTCAGCTTGTCTTTCATTATATCAACCAATACTATGTTCAGTTTTTATTGTAATAAACCTGTCTAGGTTAAAGAGAAAAATACTTCTTACATAACTGCATTTTACTTGTATCATTACCTTGTTACACTAGCACATTTTATCTAGGATTTCTATTGCCATAATTTACCGTCTCATCTTTTGATCCTGCAACCATATATCTTTCTCCGACTTTTCAAAATACCAGATCTACATCAACTGGAAACGGTTTCACAAAATGCATCATTAATAAGCTGTCCACTTACTGTTCAGCTCGTCTTCAAAAAATCCTGTCTGTTCTGTAGTATTTCTCTCTTCCACATCACCGTCTGGCAGCTTAACATTGTCTTCTCTAAGTAGCAATAATAGTTTATCTTGGGGGATTTTGTATCCTGCGTGTAAAAAAAGGAGAAAACAATATTACATGCCATTCATCTAAAGTACTCCTTTAACACGAATAAAAAGACAATATATTATACATAGGAATGGTTGTCCTGTTCGATTCTCAGCTAGAGCGTCTTCTGTGTGGAGGCATGCGTGAATGGGTGTACCTTTGCTGAAGGTTGTGTGTCAGGGCCGGTAACTCGGCACGTAAAAATCTACTGCCAATCATTAGCGGACCAGAGTTCCGCTGTGGCGACCCCTAACCAGGAAAAGCCAAAAGACACAACAACAACATATTATACATAGGAAAAGAAAAAGAGAGAACTTCAGAGATTACAAAAAAATGGTTGAAGACACAAAAATTAGGAAAAAAAAGTAAAAAACAGAATTGATTTACTACAGAAAAGAAGAGGAAATAACAGAATAGTGACTGTAAAGACACGCATGTAATGGTAAAAAGAAGAAGTTTCATCGCTATTATGTCATACTGTGGTAAAGAAGGAAAGTTATACAGAAAGTATAAGACAGGAAAAGAGAAAACAAATGTAAAGACACTGTCATGGTCACCTGCATATCAGAGACAAGAATCCACCAGATACACAGACACACACACAGACAGACACACACAGAAACAGACACACACACACGTCAATGAACCACAAGTACCAGTTGACTTCTCATCATACATATGGATGTAAATGACCCGACACATGCCTCTGGACTATATGAAGAGAGACATAATGGAGCTTTCAGACTATCTGCCATAGACTGGTATGAGCCTACCAATAAGCAGCATTCTACCTTCTCAGATGATGATGACACAATATTCACAGAAGATTACTGACTTTCACAGCTTCTTAGTTTTTTGTGTCATTCCAAGGGGGTACAATATTTGCAAGCTTGAGAGGTATGGTTGACGGACCATGCTGCTTCAGCAGGGAAGGTCTGCACTTGTCCACTTTAGGATTTCAAATATTGGCTAAAACTTTGTACACCTCCATAGTGCCTTTTTAGGTAATGGAAAAGTACAGTTTTGTACCTACCATAAATGTAGATGTTCGAAGATCCACATTGCTGCAGTCCTTACTTATGGGTAGTCCGCTGTCCTCGGTCGGCCCGAATACCAAAGTATTAGGCTGACGTCGGTCATGGGCGCTCAGCTCTGACATCAGAACGTCAGGGTATAAAAGCGCATGACCGACGTCATATCCTCAGTCTTTTCTTGCCCCAGATGTCAGAAGGCCCTAAAAAGAAAGGCCACAGCCAAAAACAGAGTACCTCCCAAAAAATATGCCCAACAACAACCATCAGCCAAACCATATAACCATGCTAAGCTACAGTGGGGAAGGAGGGAGGGTATTGGACTGCAGCAATGTGGATCTTGAACATCTACATTTATGGTAGGTACAAAACTGTACTATGTTCTTCATCTCACATTGCTGCAGTCCTTACTTATGGGTAGAATCCCAAAGCAACGGGAAGGGAGGATGGCAAAATCATAAAGCATTAGGGGCTGCTAAAATGCCCTGTAATATTGCAGTGGCAAATCCAGCCCTAGACTTAGAATAAAGAGGAAGGTGGTAATGTTTAGAAAAAGTATGTACTGAACTCCAGGTAGCTGCTTCCAAAATATCCTTTGTAGCCACCCCCCTTAGAAAGGCAGTAGAAGTGGCAGTAGCTCTAGTGGAATGAGATCTGATTCCAGCCGGAATCTCCTTACCATGATGGGAATAACAGAAAGAAATACAAAACCCAATCCATTTAGAAATAGTTTGTTTTGAAACAGGTTTACCCTGAGAACCCAAAGCAAAAGAAACAAACAACTGCTGAGACTGTCTGAACTCCTTGGTTCTGCTCAAATAATAACGCAACTGCCTGTGAATATCCAAAGTATGCAAAATCTTCTCCCTTTATTTTGGGGTTTGCATAAAAGGTAGGCAAATGAATAGTTTGGTTTAAGGCCACACTAGAAACCACTTTAGGCATAAAGGAAGGATTAGTACGCAAAGATACCCTATCCTTATGGAAAATTAAGAAAGGCTCCACTGCCATAAGGGCCTGTAATTCAGAAACCCTTCTTGCAGAAGTAATGGCCAACAAAAAAGCAGTCTTCCATGACAAATACTTTAACTCGGCAGTAGCTGCAGGCTCAAAAGGTTGTAGAGTAAGCTTTTCCAACACAAAATTGAGATCCCAAGCAGGAGTAGGAGCTCTACGTGGGGGTCTTATGTTCTTTGCCCTCTGAGAAATTGCTTAAACAAAGGATGAGAGAATAAAGGAGGGACACAGTCATAATGAGCGAAATGGCTCCAGCATGAACCTTTATGGAAGAGAAGGACAAACCCTTGTCCAATAACTCAGTAAGATATTGTAGAGAAGCACTTAAATTAGGCTTGGAAACATCAAAGTCCTTCCCTTTGCTCCAAATAAAAAATCTCCTCCATTTATCAGCGTAAACTTTCCTTGTACTAGGCCTCCTGGCCTCTAAAATAACATTCAAAACTTGTTGTGGAAGCCGAGAACCTCCAGAGTCTAAAACAGAATATGCCAGGCTGTTAGATGCAGAGACTGAATTCTGACATTGTGAAAGTGATTGCCCTCCTGAGACAAAAGGTGCGGAATCAAAGGCAGAGGCCATGGAGGCTCTCGTACCAAACTCCTCAGTAGTGGATACCAGTGTTGTCGAGGCCAATCCGGCGCAATTAGAATCATGGATGGCTTGTCTTGTCTGGCCTTCAAGAGTACCTTGGGTAGAAGAGGCAGAGGTGGAAAGGCATATACATGAAGATTGTTCCAACTGAATGACAGAGCGTCCACTTTCCAAGCTGTGGGATGAAACCTTTTTGTGCAAAACTTTGGCAACTGGTAATTTAGTGGAGAAGCGAACAGATCTATGTCTGGAGTTCCCCAGGACACTGTCAACTTTTGAAATACATGAGGATCCAATTTCCACTCGTGAGGATCCACTATTTGTCTGCTCAATACATCTGCTAAGGAGTTCTGTGCTCCTGGTAGAAACCTTGCCTGAAGATTGAGGTGTAAACTGAGAGCAGTCTCCCACAAAATCATCGCTTGCCTGCAAAGAGGGTACGAATGAGTTCCCCCTTGCTTGTTGATGTACCACATGACAGTAGTGTTGTCTGTTTGAATCAACACCTGCCCTGGGTGAAGTAAATTCTTGAAAGCCATCAATGCAAATTGGACTGCTAACATCTCCTTCAAGTTGATATGCAAATGTTGAAGTCTGACAGGCCACGTGTCTTGCACCCATTTTCCATTGAGGTGTGCTCCCCAAGCCTTGTCCGAGGCATCTGTCGTTAGAATCTGACTCGCCTCCGGTCGGGTCACAGAGAGTCCCTTGTTTAGGTGACATTCCTGAGCCCACCACAAAAATTCTTTCTGAATGCAAGGTATTATCTGAATGACAGTGTCCAGATCTTGGCAGTGTTGTGTCCATACGTTTTTGAGATACCATTGAAGCTTCCTCATATGCAGTTTGGCATTGGGAAGCACCAGAATACAAGATGCCATGAACCCCAAGGCTTGAAGGACTGTCCTTGCAGTCAGACTGGACTGTAGAGACATTTGATGGAAATAAAGAGAAAGGCTTCTTTGTTTGTCTGGGGTCAAAAAGGCCATCTGGGAAGCTGTATTCAGTCTCACACCCAGAAAGCACATGTCCTGAGAGGGTACTAGACTGGACTTTGTTTCGTTCACAGAATACCCTAGGCATCTTAACACTACCATCGCATACTGTAGATGCTGAAGAAGCTTGTCCTTGTCTTGTGCAATAATCAGGCAATCGTCCAAATAAGGATAAATCTGTATTCCTCTCAACCTGAAAAAGGCTATCACTGGAGCCAGAACCTTTGTGAACACTCTGGGCGCAGTAGATAAGCCAAAGGGCAATGCAGAGAACTGATAATGTAAATTTCCAGCCCGAACACGCAGGTACCTCCTGCAACTGGGCCTGATAGGAACATGAAGATAAGCCTCTTTTAGATCCAGAGTTACCATCCAGTGATCTTTTCCCAGTAAAAGTAAAAGCTGTTGTAACGTCAACATTTTGAACTTTGGAATGTCCAAATAAGTGTTGAGGAGAGATAAATCCAAAATCGGTCTCCACGTGTTCCCTTTCTTTGGTACTAGAAACAGGCGAGAATAAAATCCTAGACCCACTTCTGACAGAGGGACTGGCTGTATAGCTCCCATTTGAAGAAGTAATGAAATCTGTTTGTGAGCCTCTATCCTTTGCCGAGGAGGAACGCCTGGC
Source organism: Protopterus annectens (assembly GCF_019279795.1). NCBI lineage: Eukaryota > Metazoa > Chordata > Ceratodontiformes > Protopteridae > Protopterus > Protopterus annectens. The sequence goes on along the minus strand of NC_056744.1, from coordinate 1,721,447,526 downwards.
ATGCCTTTGAAAGGAGGCAATGTATGGAAATAGAACTTGTAGCCTTGGTTTATAATGTCCAATACCCATTTGTCCTGGGTGATTAAAAGCCAGTTTTGCTTGAAGAGAGCTAGTTTTCCTCCCAAAGGAGCTGCCAGGCAAGAAGAATCTGGCAGCTGAAAATGCAGGTCATTGGGCCTGTTTACGAAAGGACTGGCCCCTACCCTCACCAGCAGATTGAGCAGGCGAACTCCAAGTTCTGGACCTGAAGGTATTCTGAGCTCTGCCCCTACCACGCCTAGATCTACCCCTAGACTGAGAATCAGAAGAAGGGCCCACCCTTAGTAGGCCAATTTCTACTAAACTTTGGAGGTTGTACCTGCAAAAATCTTTAACAGTCTGCATAGACTTAGCCTTGTCTTCCATTTTTTTCAAAACAGACTCCACAGGGGAACCAAACAACACGTCCGACTGTAAAGGGGCATCCAGAATTCTAGATTTAACATGTTCAGATAAATTCTGATCCTTAAGCCAGGCATGCCTACGAAGAACTGAACCAGTGGCAGCCACTCTAGAAGAAGCCTGTAAAGCATCAAAACCACACTGCAAAGAATGCTTCTCCACCTGTTCAGATACATGCACCAAATCTTGCAATTCTTTACACTCTATGCCCTCTGCCAAAGCATCCACTTTAGATTTTAGCTGAGAAAGGAGGAAATTCTGATACTTCAACATATGAAACTGGCAATTTAAAGCCCTCATTGCTAAAGTAGAAGAGGTATACACCTTCTTACCCCATCTGTCCAAAGCTCTAGCTTCCTTATCTAGAGGGACTGGATTCTTTACAACAGAGGCTCTAACACCCTTAGGCCCCTGACTAATAGTTTCTGGGTCCGCCCTAGGACTCTTATACAGATATTTATGAGCCTCAGGTACCCTATAATACCTGTCCGGTTTAACTGGTGCAGGAGGCATAGAATCTGGATTAAATGAAGCCTCCGAAAAACATCCTGAACAACATCCAAAACAGGAGGTATAGCCAAGGGTCTGTGCTGTGGTAAAAACAAGAACTCCCTGAGCCTCTTCCTTGAATCTGAAAAATCCTGTCCTTCCCACTTAAAATGCTCCCTCATAGAGTGTAGGGTTTCTGAAAAAGAAAAATCCTCTGGAGCAGAAGCAGAAGGAGTGGAATCCTCTGCATCAGAATCAGAATAAGGAGGAAAATCTTGAATGTCTTCAGCAGAAGACTCTGAATCATCTGAGGCCTGCTCCAAACTTTCCAACTCTGGCTGTACCCTGGGCCTCTTATCAGGAGGGGGCATAGAACCTCTAATTAAAGTAATCAAATCTTCCGCCATTTTAAGCATGTGCTTTTTAGGTACAGACCCTGAAGAACCAGAACTGACACCAGAGGAAGGCAAAACAGACCTGCCCTTAGAAGGAGCCTTAGAAACAGTAGCAGAAGGCCTAACCACCTTAGGCATAGAAGGGAGAATAGTAACCTGAGAGGCCCCTTCAGCCTGACCTGCCTCCTGTGAGGCCACATCTTGTAAAATCAAAGTTTCCCCCTGGGACTCAACAGAAACTTCAGCCGGATCCACCTGCACTGTAGCCTCTAAAGGACCGGCGTCCGAAACGGACGAATCATCCTGCCTAGGCTTTAAAGATTTGTCTCTACGCTTCTTCGTGGAAGCGGGCGTCGGAGGATCCGACGGAATATTATAATTACACCGCTTGCCAAAGACTAACCTAGCGCAATCTAACCTTCGTTTTATAGTGCGCTTATTAAACCTAGCACAAAACCGACACCCAACTACGTCGTGCTCTGGTCCCAAACACGGAATACAAAGCGAGTGGTAATCCCTATGCGGTATCTGTTTCCCACAAGAAATGCAATTATTCACTTTTTCTGACATCCGGTAAATAACTGAGGCAAGAAAAAACAAAATATTCCCAACGGGGTACTTAGCCCAACTTGGTATCGGTCTGAAACTCCGAATACGAAAAATTTCAGAACGCCGAACGGCACTTGCAACGCTGCTTCTGCATCGGACCATGCGGCAAAAAAGACTGAGGATATGACGTCGGTCATGCACTTTTATACCCTGACGCTCTGATGTCAGGGCTGAGCGCCCATGACCGACGTCAGCCTAATACTTTGGTATTCGGGCCAACCGAGGACAGCGGACTACCCATAAGTAAGGACTGCAGCAATGTGAGATGAAGAACATCCAAATAAACCTTCTAACATAGCAAAACCGACCCAGGACAATCTAAAGGTATTACTGCTCAATATCAGGAGTCTAAACTCCACAACCTGTAAGTTCTTCCCAACCTGGAGAATGCAGACATCTACCTAGTTACAACGTCACACTTTAAAGCCCTGGAGAGCACCCAGTAGTGCAAGCCTATAATGCCTTCCACACATTTGCACCACCTACCACACAGGAAGGGACAAAAGGTGGAGGTGCCTCAACAGTCATCAAAAATAGTCATACCTCAAGACAGGTCACTCAAGGAGGGCTTACCGCTAGGCCTAATTGGTTCTAGTGCCATAGTCTAAAACTGAATTCCACAAAATGTATAATACTATCCTTTGGAAAGTCAGCCATTCCAAGAAATAACCACATAGACAAGACACCCAAAGAATAGACTCCGTGATTAGGGATGTGGGAGCATATGTGAATAGAGACTTGGTCTTTGACCATTCTTTGTCAACTGGTGTAAAGAAATAATTCTGTGTTACACATCTTACAAGCAATAGTATTTCATCCATGTCTATGAATGTCATTATCCCACTGTACTCAGCCCTCATAAGACTAGCCATTGAGTACACTTCCCCCTTTGCAATGTGCCTGACCAGGCATATGCTACAAACAGAGCACCCAAAGAAATGTCTCACTAAAGAATACAAGGTATTAACCACATGGAATATGCAGATGGCCTCAAAGCCTTATCTTTATACTTGGTCTTCTACGGACCACCAAGAGGTCATCTGTGCCTGGTTTACAAGTCATCCTCTGATCTAGTATTAATGGACTTATTGCACATCTGTATGTCTAACAGCGTTAGAAACAGGTGATCAAAGGAACTATACCTTGTTTGCAACATACATAGAACATGCTGGAGAGAAAGAACAGGTCTCAGAGACAAGTCCTACTTTATCCTATTATCCTTGTGAAGCAGAGTTTATCCCTGATCATATTCAAATTCAACCTGGACCAATGGAAAGTTACATCTGGACTGGCACCTACGGTGGAAAGGGAGAGCTTAAATGTTTACTGATACAGTGAAAAAGAGGTGTGATAGTTTAACTAAATAAAGGTATCAAATTGTGCCTGCTTTTAAAGGTAATAAACTATATATAGATGTATGGTCGTTTATCCCTGGACTCTGTGAGGCATTCAGAAGAATTTGCCAAGGGTTCCCGATATTCCCAGTCGGAATCCCAGTTGCTCCCTCTATCATTCATTGATACTTTCTCCACAACACAGAACACAATTTTTTTTAAATTAAGACAATTCTCAGAATGTCTAAAAAGAGCACTGATGCTATCTTTTTTCCTAATGGCATAATTATGCTGATATAATATTTTCTTGATAGAATTCTTTGTCTTTGCTATATAAAAAGATGTACACGACAAAGTGCAACATATATTACTCCCTTAGTGTAACAGTCAAATGTGCCTAGTATTGAAAAAGTTCTACTGATGTTCCCTACCTTCACATATATGGTCTCAAATATGTATCTGCACTCTTTACATGCACCACACGTTTTCATTTTACTCCATTGGCTCCCGACTAAAGTGTGATTTTTGCTTTTTGTTTTGTTTTTTTCAAATAATGTTCTTGATGCTTTTTCCTTTACTAAAGACTATCTTAGGTGATGGTCCCAACTTTTCTATTAGTTCAAAAGTCCCATTTTATTTATTTAAAATATCACAACTGTTTTTCACAGGTTCAATAAACACTTTTAATTTTATTTTCATTCATATTTTTATTCTTAAATCATTAAAATATACTGCTTCTAGTACAAATTCTTACACTTTGATTTTAATAAAACAAGATATTTCGACAACTACTAACAGTGGAGAATATTGAGGCATTATGTCGCAAATGAGATTTTAATGAATGCACAACGTTGACTGGTACTCTTGCTGTACAAAAAGGAAATGGTTCTAAAACTGTATTACCTAACAAAGGTCCGTTACTATTATTAAAGGAACAACAACACTCATCCAATACCTCATCAGGCCTGCAGTGTTTTCCTTACAGTGGACTGTATTTCATATGCACACATACAGATTAGTGGCCCACTTGAGCTAGAACGGATTCAAAATATTTTAACAGTATTTGAGCAATAATATACAAGAGGAGGAAGCCCTGCAACAGATTAAATATTTTACAATGAGTTGGGAAGAAAGATGACCACAAAAAAACACATAAAATCATAACCACAAAAGAAAAATGGAGGTCTAGGTGCTAAAAAAAAAAAAAAAAAAACAGGAAACAAACACAAAGCACAAGGCACCAGGCACTGGAACTTAAAGTGACATAAAACCACAGTGGATCAGGCAAACACCTGTTTAATCATATCCATAAAATCATTTTGCAGCTGCTGAATAGTAATCATATACAAGGGGAGAACATTCCTACAACAGATAACACAAACATATTGATATACATTTACAGGAGTATTAAAAATACAATATATATACTGCAAGTGGCAATTCACACTACAGATGTGGGCAGCATTTTTCAAGCAAACTAATACATAGTTATTTAAAATATTTTTCTATATTTTCAATAAATGTATGGATGTGAACATGATAGTGTATTCTGCTGCCAAAATAGACAGAGGAATAGAATGAGATGAGGAGAAGTAATGAGGCAGGAGGGGAAATTAAGGACATGGATGGAGAGAGTTGACTATTATTAGAAAGATGGGAATGTTATTGACAGACACAAGAGAGAAAAATAAAAAGTAGTAAGTGTTGGCTGAGGAGGTAGAAGAGCATAAATTAGTAGCATGGTATTATTAAAGTGAGAACTTTTTTTGATGTTAGGCCATTACTACCTGCTAAGATATGGAGGTGTTAGTGAATTTAGAGTGAAAAAGGCATAGTTATACTGAGTAGGTGGCCATGCATCTGTTATGAGGGTTGTGTATGTACAGTTCTAGGCATCAGATACATATTTCGTTAGATTGTTCTTGAAATTGGAAAGGTTGCTAGTATGTTTATCTGAAGTACTCTGCTATAGCTAATGTATATGCGGGTGCTGTGTTAGTGGGGTTTTAACTTCGCAATAATATTGCCATGTGTGTACAAACTGCAAACGGTCATTTGACAGCATTGGGAAAAAATGCTCATCTTATTTACACACATTTGCCTGGGTGTGTGGCAGGGCAACTGCACATATTCAAGGTATTTCCTCTGCTGTTTATGTCACCCAGTGCACAAATATGTTTTGTATCATACAACCCCAGTACTATGTTCATTAAATTATTCACAGTGGCCAGGAAGTTGTTCTTACTGCATCTAATTCATCAGGTACAATACATAAGTGCCCAGTACTAGTCTGTCAGTTTTTCACCACATATTTATGTCCATCACATGGACATTAAAGGCAATGTACGTGGCTACCTACACTTGTTATCCTTTTACTGCAGGAAGTGTGATGAGACAGTGTAAGTGAGCTAATTATCAATAAAAAGACAAAATCCCGCAGTGTGTCCCATGCATCTCTACTATCCGGACCATGAATTTCATGACAATGAAAAAAAAATGGAAGTGTGGGCATGATGAGAATGTGGTCATCATGTTCAACTGGAAGTTGAGGTCGTTCCAAAGGAAGACAGTCATGATGACTCTGGGGATGAGCTGATGTCCAGTAGAAGGAGTAATCACCAGAACCCGGAAGGAAAAAAACAGCAAGTTTATTTATTTTATATTTATTAACCGGGAAAGTCCACTGGACACAGGTCCGGGGCCAGGGCCGGGGAGAAAAGCTCCACAAATAAGGTAAGAGTGCAATAATAAAAAGTGGATACACATAGAAATCCAATTTACATTTACAATAATATTACAACAATGACAAAATGTCTACTACAGTGATGTCATGTACTAGATACAGATATGGCAACCAATTACAGTGTGAGCATAGTATAATCTGGTAACAGACAATATACACTGTAGAGATGGAGCAAATGTGAGAGAGAAACCAGTTGATAAAAGGTACTGCTTAAGGTACATATGAGAAGAAGCAGTTGGGGTTATAGTGTATACAGAAAGTAGTAGGTTAGGAGATATATGATCAGAGGTGCTGTTACACTTTAGTTATGAGTACAGTATTGCAGACTACTTAGTGTTGCAGAATGAGCTGAGTCCGAGTTTGAAAAGGAGGCAGTTTGGTAGCTTAGTTGATGCAGTGCCTTAGTTAAATTTACAATTATGGGGCAAATTAACCAGGGCAGGCACAGGAGCATAGCCATGTATCAGCCAGGTGAGTTTTCAGCATGTTTAAATTGTGTTAAGGAAGACTGGGATACTATATTGTGGGGGAGTGAGTTCCATGTTTTGGGTATGAAGTCGGAGAAGAGGGAATCACCGGCTGCATTATTGGCTTTAGTTACCTGTAGTAGTAGCCTGTTACCTGAATGGAGTGATCTGTTGTTTGAGTATGGGAGTATTAACTTTTGCAGCACAGGGGGTTTATCAGGTTGGTAAAGGGCTTTGTGAGTAAAGATCAGTTGATTATAAAGGAGCAAATGTGGAAGTTCAAGCCAATTGAGTTGTTTTAAGAGCTGAGCAATGGTGTGACCTTTAGGGAGAGAATCAGTGGCAAACGTGGCTACTTTATTATAACAGGAATTGAGTTTGTTGGTTTCAGACTTTTTCAAATTTGTGAGTACAGGGGAGGCATACGGGAGTGTAGATATGAGATGGGTATGTGCAATGGTAGACTTTGTTTAGTATGGCACTGTTTATTTCTGTAGAGAATACCCAATTTTTATGGACTGGGTCCAAATTTCATATTACAGTCCATTTCGACACCAAGACGTTTGGTGGAAGATACAGGACAAATGATGGTCTTGTTTTTGAACAAAACATTGAAGGAGGGGTTAGCTGAGGTGATTTTTGCTGGGTTAAATAGAAGTTCAGTTTTGCTTGGGTTTACAATTAGATTGGACTTTGTTAGTTAGCCAAGCTTCAACCGAGAGAAATGAATCTTGCGTAATTGACTATAGCTCATGAAGGGAGGAGGCAGAGCAAATTAAGGTAGTGTTGTCTGCATATTGGATAAATGAGGCAAGAAGAGAGGAAGTGTGTAGTTTGTTGGTGAAAACTGAAAAAAGTAGTGGTCCTAGAATGGAGTCTTGGGGAACTCCTATTGTAACTGGAAGGAGGGGGAAGAGATCTTTCTGCTATTTGACTACTTGCTGGCAACCTGATAAGTAGCTTTGAAATCAAGAGATAAGAGTGCTGACTGATGTTAAATTCAGAAAGAACTGGAATAAGTTTACTATGCGACATCATATCAAAGGCCATAGAAAGGTCAAGAAAGGTAACAAATACGACTTTTCCATTATTTCTGTGGCGGTTAACAGTATTTGTGAAGGCTATTAATACAGTGGTGGTGCTGTGGGAGGGAACTTCAGTCATAAATCTGTGGACATCACTAATGAGGAAGACAGGTTCTTACTTTACGCACTATGCCATAAGTGGATCACAGTTGTAATAACAAGGACAATATGTCACTGGCATCACTACACGGAGAGAAGAGACAATGCCTGCTCATAAGGACAGTACAATCAGAGTGGTGGTAGCACTAAACAGGGAGAAGACACAATGCCTGTTCATAAGGACAGTACACCACATCAGCACAGATAGCACTGTCAGTGTTATCAGACAGGCACTGTACTGCACAGTTGGTTGTGTCATAAGACAGTACAGTTGTGTACACTTAACATAAATGTAGATGTTTGAGTGTATTCACTGTTGCAGTCATTACAGTTGGGTAATCTGCTGGCAGGTTGCCCTCAGTCTGCCTGAATAACAAAGTCTTGGGTCCTGCGTCAGTTACTGTCTCCTCTTCCATGACGTCAGGTCATCAGGGGTATAAAACATGCAGCCAACGCCATTTCAATCAGTTTTTCTTGCACCAGATGTCAGGTGCCCCCCAAATGGGGAGCAAAAATATATAAATAAAGTGCAAATATATAAATGCACCTTAGAAACATAAAATTTACCTTCAACTAAAAGCAAATATACCACAAAGGCTTTTGAGTACAGTGAAGGAAAGAAAAGGTATAGAATGGGGGATGGCGGGTGGGTAACCCGGACTGCAACAGTGAATACACTCGAACATCTACATTTATGGTAAGTGTACACAACTGTACTATGTTCTTCATGTTTCACTGTTGCAGTCATTACATTTGGGTAGAATCCCAAAGCTATGGATGGGAGGATGGAACTAAATAGCATTAGGAGCAGCTATAAGGCCCTGCCGGACTGCAGTGGCAAAGCCTGCCCTGGATTTAGAGAAGAGAGGTAAATGATAATTCTTTGTGAACGTATGAACAGAGCTCCAAGTAGCAGCTTCTAGAATGTCTTTGGTTGGGACCCCTCTGAGAAAAGCTGCTGAAGTAGAGGCAGCCCTGGTGGAATGGGATTGGATCCCCTTGGGCACATGTTTACCATGGTGTAAATAACAGAAACGAATGCATTGGTTTATCCATTTAGAAACAGTCTGTTTTGATATAGCCTTCCCCTCTGATCCTGCAGCAAATGCTACCAGTAGTTGCTCAGACTTTTAGAGATTTTGTCCTGTTTAAGTAGAATCTTAGTTGTCTGTGTACATCCAGTGAATGCAGAATCCACTCCCCCTTGTTCTGCGTATTTGGGAAAAAAGTTGGCAGGTGAATAGTCTGGTTAAGAGCCACACTGGATACCACCTTAGGCATAAAAGAAGGATTGGTTCTGAGGGCCACCCTGTCCGGGTAAAATATAATGGAAGGCTCCACTGCCATGAGAGCCTACAGTTCTGAAACCCTTGTAGCTGAAGTGACTACCAAAAAAAAAAAGCTGTCTTCCAAGAAAGACATTTTATATCCGCAGTAGCTGCTGGTTCAAAAGGAGGCAGGGTGACTTCTTCCAGCACAAAATTAAGGTCCCATGCAGGAGTTGGTGCTCTCCTGGGAGGCCTTAAATTTTTGGCCTCTCTGAGATACTGTTTTAGCAGTGGATGAGAAAAGAGGGGAGGTTCTGTGCTGTAACGAGCCAAGATGGCAGAGGCATGGATTTTTATTGAAGAAAAAGATAGGCCCTTGTCAAGCATCTCAGTTAAGTATTGTAAAATCTGAGGAATATTGGGCTTTGCTGTGTCTATTCCTTGTGCTTGGTTCCAAGCATAGAATCTCTTCCATTTATCAGCATAAGATTTTCCTAGTACTAGGCCTTCTGGCTTCCAAAATGACATCCATCACAGGTTTACTGAGAGATGTGGTTTGAATAATTAGCTGATTAGCCATGCTGCAAGATTCAGAGTTTGGAGCTGAGTGTGCAGAATTTGATAGTTCTGCTGAGACAGTAGATGAGGTATTTGAGGCAAGTACCACGGAGGAAGGTGTGACATATTCCTTAGAAGCGGGTACCAGTGTTGGCGAGGCCAGTCCAGAGCAATTAGAATCATTTTTGTTTTTTCCTGTCTGACTTTTAGTAAAACCTTGGAGTGTAGAGGCAGAGGGGGAAATGCATAGACTGATAGGTTTTTTCAGCTGAAGGATAGACCATCCACTTTCCATGCTTTTTTGTGAGGAGTTCTTGTGCAGAATTTGTCCAACTGATAGTTTTGGGGAGATGCAAATAGATCTATGTCTGGGCTTCCCCATTTATGTGTTAACATGCTGAAGATTTGTGGATCCAGTTTCCATTTGTGCGGGTCCATAAGATTTCTGCTTAGGTCATCTGCTAGGGTATTTTTCTTTCCTGGCAGGAATTGAGCTTGAAGATGTATTTGCTAAGTCAAGGCTGTGTTCCACAAGGCCATGGCTAGTCTGCAAAGGGGGTAGGAATGGGTACCCCCCCTGCTTGTTTATGTACCACATAACTGTGGTGTTGTCCATCTTTATCAGTAGTTGTCCTGGATGAAGTAAGTCCTTGAAGGCTGTCAGAGCATTCTGAACACTAGCATTTCTTCTGGTTGATATGCAGTTGCATTTGGTTTGGGCTCCATTTGCCCTGACTGCATCTCCCTGCCAGTTGGGCCCCCCAAGCATAGTCTCATGCATCTGTAGTTAAGGTTTGGGTGGCAGGGGGTAGAGTGAATGACAGTCCCTTGATTTGGTGACATGTCTCTGCCCACCAAAGAAACTCCTGTTGTAGGCAGGGAATGAGAGGAATCATTGCTTCCAGGCTGTGACAATGTTGACTCCATAAACTTTTTAGGTACCATTGAAGTTTCCTCATATGCAGTCTCATATATGGAATTAGTAGAATGCAGGATGCCATGAACCCCAAAACCTGCAGAATTTGTCTTGCAGATAACTGGGTTTTTGTTGCCATTTGTTTGAAGTATGTTGTCAATTGCATTTGTTTGTCTGGCGTGAGGTAAGCCATATGGGCAGTTGTATTCAAGCTTGCACCCAGGAATGTAATTATTTGAGAGGGTACCAGTTGTGATTTCTTTTCGTTTATGGTGTACCCTAGGCATGCTAGAAGCCTTTTTACAAATGCCAGATGTTGAAGAAGAGTGTCCTTGTCCTCTGCCTGAATGAGACAATCGTCTAGATAAGGATACATTTGAATGTTTCTTTGTCTACAGAATGCAATTACTGGTGCCAGGCACTTGGTAAAGACCCTGGGCGCAGTAGATAAGCCAAAGGGCAGTGCAGAGAATTGGTAATGCAAAAAACCTGCTTTGAAGCAGAGGTATCTTCTGCAAGATTCCCTTATTGGGATATGCAGGTATGCCTCTTTTACATCTAGAGTTACTAAAGTACAGTTTTGTACCTACCATAAATGTAGATGTTCGAAGATCCACATTGCTGCAGTCCTTACATATGGGTAGTCCTCTGTCCTCGGTCGGCCCGAATACCAAAGTATTAGGCTGACGTCGGTCAAGGCGCTTAAAACTGACATCAGGACGTCAGGGTACAAATGCGCATGACCGACGTCATATCCTCTCAGAAGGCCCTAAAAAGAGCCAGGCCAAAAAAACAGCAAAGAACAACCAACAACCCCCCACCAACCAACCATACAATATTATTTACCACCAAACCACACAACCACCCTCACTACAGGGGAAGAGGGGGATTGAATTGGACTGCATCAATGTGGATCTTGAACATCTACATAGGTACAAAAGTACAAATGTACCTACCATAAATGTAGATGTTATAAGATCCACATTGCATACATCCTACACCAACAACCCAGTCGTGTCCCAGTCCAAAGTATAAGGCTGAGCCAAGGCGGGGCGAATAAAGGTCGTTGTCTGACATCAGGACGCCAGGGTACAAATGCGCATGACCGGCGCCATATCCTCAGTCTTTTCTTGCCCCAGATGTCAGAAGACCCTAAAAGATAAGGCCAAAACCAAAAACACCAAACACTCCTGTACCTAATATATGTACAATATATACAAATGTACAAAATAGAACCCCACCCACACAACCACCCCTAAACACAGAGGGAAGGAGGGAGGAATTGGACTGCAGCAATGTGGATCTTGAACATCTACATTTATGGTAGGTACAAAACTGTACTATGTTCTTCATCTCACATTGCTGCAGTCCTAACACTTGGGTAGAATCCCAAAGCAGAGGTAAGGGAGGATGGCTAAACTATAATGCAGCAGGAGCTGCCAAAATGCCCTGCAACACAGCAGTGGCAAAACCAGCCCTGGATTTAGAATAGAGGAAGGTGGTAATGCTTGGAGAAAGTATGCACTGAACTCCACGTAGCTGCCTCCAAAATATCCTTAGTTGCCACCCCCCTTAGAAATGCTGTTGAAGTGGCAGTAGCCCTAGTGGAATGAGGCCTAATCCCAGCTGGAATCTCCTTGCCATGATGGGAATAACAAAATGCAATGCAAAACCCAATCCACTTAGATATAGTTTGTTTTGACACAGGCTTGCCCTGAGAACTCAAAGCAAAAGAAACAAACAACTGCTGAGACTGCCTAAAATCCCTAGTCCTGCTTAGATAATAACGCAACTGCCTGTGTACATCTAAAGTGTGCAAAATCTTTTCCCCCCTATTTTGGGGATCTGCATAAAAAGTAGGCAAATGAATAGTTTGGTTTAAAGCCACACTAGAAACCACCTTAGGCATAAAGGAAGGATTAGTACGTAATGATACCCTATCCTTATGGAAAATCAAAAAGGCTCAACCGCCATAAGGGCCTGCAATTCAGAAACCCTTCTTGCAGAAGTAATGGCCAACAAAAAAGCAGTCTTCCATGACAAGAATTTCAATTCAGCAGTAGCCGAGGCTCAAAAGGTTGTAGAGTAAGTTTCTCCAACACAAAATTGAGGTCCCAAGCAGGAGTAGGAGCTCTACGTGGGGTCTTATATTCTTTCCCCCTCTAAGAAATTGCTTGCATAAAGGATGAGAAAACAATGGTGGGTCACAATCATAGTGAGCTGAAATTGCTGCAGCATGAATCTTAATGGAAGAGAAAGACAAACCTTTGTCCAATAACTCAGTAAGATATTGAAGAGCCACACTCAAATTAGGCTCAGAAACATCCAAATCCTTTGCTGCACTCCAAAATAAAAATCTCTTCCATTTTCTGCATACACTTTACGTGTACTAGGTCTTCTGGCTTCCATAATCACATTCAAAACTTGTTGAGGAAGTTGAGACCTGCTGTGGTTCAAAACAGAATATGCCAGGCTGTTAGATGAAGAGAGTGAAGCTTGACATTGAGTAGATGACCGTCCCTCTGAGACAAAAGGTGTGGAATTAAAGGTAAAGGCCATGGAGGCTTCCTTACCAGATTCCTCAGTAATGGGTACCAGTGTTGCGAGGCCAATCTGGAGCTATCAAAATCATCCTTGGCTTGTCTTGTCTGACCTTTAGGAGTACCTTTGGGAGGAGAGGCAGAGGTGGAAAGGCATACACATGAAGATTTTCCCACTTGAGAGAAAGAGCATCCACTTTCCAAGCTGTGTGATGAAACCTTTTCGTGCAAAACTTTGGCAGCTGGTGGTTTAGTGGAGAAGCGAACAGATCTATGTCTGGAGTTCCCTATGACACTGTCAATTTTCGAAATACATGAAGATCCAGTTTCCACTCGTGGGGATCCATGATTTGCCTGCTTAACACATCTGCTAAGGAGTTCTGTGCTCCTGGCAGAAACCTTGCCTGAAGATTTAGCTGCAAGCTGAGCGCAGTTTCCCACAAAATCATTGCTTGCCTGCATAGAGGATAAGAATGTGTTCCCCCTTGCTTGTTGATGTACCACATGACAGTTGTGTTGTCTGTTAGAATCAACACCTGCCCTGGAAGAAGTAACTCCTTGAAAGCCAGTAATGCAAACTGGACTGCTAACATCTCCTTCATGTTGATATGTAGATGCTGTAGTCTGGCAGGCCACTTGTCTTGTATCCACTTTCCATTCAGATGAGCTCCCCAAGCTATGTCTGAGGCATCTGTCGTTAGAATCTGACTCGCCTCTGGCCGGGTCACAGAGAGTCCCTTGTTTAGGTGACATTCCTGAGCCCACCACAAAAATTCCTTTTGAATGAAAGGTATTATTGGAATGACAGTGTCCAAATCCTGGCAGTGCTGTGTCCATACATTTTTTAGATACCATTGCAGCTTCCTCATATGCAGTTTGGCATTGGGAAGCACCAGAATACAAGATGCCATGAACCCTAAGGCTTGAAGGACTGTCCTTGCAGTCAGCCTGGACTGAAGAGATAGTTGATGGAAGTAAAGGGACAGATTCTTTTGTTTGTCCGGGGTTAAAAAGGCCATCTGGGCTGCTGTATTCAGTCTCACACCCAGAAAGCACATGTCTTGAGAGGGTACTAGACTGGACTTTATTTCGTTCACAGAATACCCCAGGCATCTTAGCACTGCTATCACATATTCCAGATGCTGAAGAAGCTCGTCCTTTTCTTGAGCCAGAATCAGACAGTCGTCCAAGTAAGGATAGATTTGTATTCCTTTTAGTCTGAAGAAAGCTACGACTGGAGCCAGAACTTTTGTGAATACTCTGGGCGCAGTAGATAAGCCAAAGGGCAATGCAGAGAACTGATAATGGGAATTTCCAGCTCGGAAACGCAGATACTTCCTGCAACTGAGTCTGATAGGCACATGAAGGTAAGCCTCCTTGAGATCTAAGGTTACCATCCAGTGATCTTTGCCCAGCAGAGGTAAAAGCTGTTGTAACGTCAACATTTTGAACTTGGGAATGTCCAGATAAGTGTTGAGGATAGACAAATCCAAAATTGGTCTCCACGTGTTCCCCTTATTTGGTACTAGGAACAGGCGAGAATAAAATCCTAGGCCCCTTTCTGGCACAGGAACCGGCTGAATGGCCCCTATCTGGAGTAACAGAGAAATTTGTTTGTGAGCCTCTTTTCTTTGTATAGGAGGAATGTCTGGCATGCCTTTGAAAGGAGGCAAGGTATGGAAATAAAACCTGTAACCGTGGTGAACGATATCCAATACCCATCTGTCTTGGGTAATAACACTCCAATTTTCTTTGAAAAGTGCCAGCCTTCCTCCCAAAGGTGCTGCCAGACGAGAAGGCTCTGGCAGCTGAAAAGGCAGGTCATTGGGTCTGCTTATGAAAGGACTGACCCCTGCCCTCACCAGAAGACTGGGCAGGTGAACTCCCTGTTCTAGGCCTAAAAGAACCTTGAGCTCTGCCCCTACCACGTCTAGATCTACCCCTAGACTGAGAATCATAAGAAGGATATGTCCACCCCTTAGTAGGCCAATTTCTACTAAACTTTGGAGGCTGAACCTGCAAAAAGTCTTTAACAGTCTGCATAGACTTAGCCTTGTCCTCCATTTTCTTTAAAACTGCTTCCACAGGCGCACCAAATAACACATCAGATTGTAAAGGAGCATCTAAAATCCTTGTCTTTACATGTTCAGCTAAATTCTGATCCCTTAGCCAGGCGTGCCTGCGAAGAACAGAACCAGTGGCTGCCACCCTCGAAGAGGCCTGCACAGCATCAAAACCACATTGCAAGGAATGCTTACCCACCTGTTCAGAAACATGAACTAAATCCTGCAACTCTTTACACTCAATACCTTCCGCCAGAGCATCTACCTTAGACTTCAATTGCGAAAGGAGATAATTTTGTTATTTCAACATGTGAAACTGGCAATTCAAAGCCCTCATGGCTAAAGTGGAAGAAGTATACACCTTCTTTCCCCATCTATCCAAAGCCCTTGCCTCTTTATCAGTAGGAACAGGATTTTTAACAACAGAAGCCTTAACACCTTTAGGGCCCTGAGAAACAGTTTCTGGGTCTGCCCTAGGACTCTTAAAAAGATACTTATGAGCTTCAGGCACCCTATAATACCTATCTGGTTTAACTGGGGCAGGAGGCAAAGAATCAGGGTTCAGGGAAGCCTCTGCAAAAACATCCCCTACCACATCCAGAACAGGAGGTATAGCCAAAGGCCTATGCTGGG
Organism: Protopterus annectens; assembly: GCF_019279795.1. NCBI lineage: Eukaryota > Metazoa > Chordata > Ceratodontiformes > Protopteridae > Protopterus > Protopterus annectens. The sequence continues at coordinate 1,721,431,886 of NC_056744.1, read as the reverse complement.
GTAGAAACAAAAATTCCCTAAGCCTTTTCCTGGAATCAGAGAAATCTTGACCTTCCCATTTAAAATGCTCCCTCATGGAATGAAGAGTCTCTGAAAAAGAAAAATCCTCAGGAGGAGAAGCCGAAGGAGTAGAGTCATCCACATCAGAATCAGAATAAGGAGGATACTCCTGCAAGTCTTCAGCCGAAGACTCAGAAGCCTCCGAACACTGCTCAAAGCTCTCAAGTTCAGGTTCCACCCTAGGCCTCTTATCAGGGGGGGGCATAGAACCTCTAATCATAGTAATCAAATCTTCTGCCATTTTAAGCATATGTTTCTTAGGCAGAGACCCTGAAGAACTAGGGGAGACCCCCACTGAAGTTAACCCTGGCCTGCCTCTGGAAGAAGCCTTGGAAACAGAAGGGGAGGGCCTAACCACCTTAGGAAGGGAGGGGAGAACAGCTACCTGAGAAGCCCCTTCAGCCAGGCCTACCTCCTGAGAGGACACATCTTGTAACAGTAAAGTCTCTCCCTGAGAATCCAAAGGAACTTCTGGTAGAACCACCGGCTCCACCGAGCCCTCTAAAGAACCGACGTCCGGGACAGACGGTTCTTCCACCCTAGGCTTCGCTGCTTTGTCCTTGCGCTTTTAGAAGCGGCCGGAGCATCCGACGGCATGTTATAATTACAACGCTTCCCAAAAACTAACCTGGCACAATCTAATCGTCTCTTAATAGTGCGTTTGTTAAATCTAGCACAAGAGCGACAGCCAACAACGTCGTGCTCAGGCCCTAAGCAAGGTATACACAAGGTATGGTAATCCCTATGAGGTATCTGTTTCCCACAAGAAATACAGTTATTCACTTTTTCTGACATCCGGTTAAATACTGAGGCAAGAAAAAACCAAAATATTCCCCAACGGGGTACTTAGCCAACTTTGATTCGGTCTGAAACTCCGACTTCAGAAAATTTCAGAACGCCAACCTGCACTCGCAATATTGCTTCTGCATCGGACCATGCGGCAAAAAAGACTGAGGATATGACGTCGGTCATGCGCATTTGTACCCTGACGTCCTGATGTCAGACAAATGCGCCTTGACCGACGTCAGCCTTATACTTTGGTATTCGGGCCGACTGGGACAGCGGACTACCCAAGTGTTAGGACTGCAGCAATGTGAGATGAAGAACATCTGTACTATGTTCTTCATCTCACATTGCTGCAGTCCTTACATATGGGTAGAATCCCAAAGCAGAGGTAAGGGAGGATGGTAAAACTATAAAGCATTAGGAGCTGCCAAAATGCCCTGTAAAATTGCAGTGGCAAATCCAGCCCTAGATTTAGAGTAAAGTGGAAGGTGGTAATGCTTAGAGAAAGTATGCACTGAACTCCAAGTAGCTGCCTCCAAAATATCTTTAGTAGCCACCCCCCTTAAAAAAGCTGTAGAAGTGGCAGTAGCCCTAGTGGAATGAGGCCTAATCCCAGCTGGAATCTCCTTACCATGATGGGAATAACAGAAAGCAATACAAAAACCAATCCACTTAGAAATAGTTTGTTTTGAAACAGGTTTGCCCTGAGAACCCAAAGCAAATGAAACAAATAACTGCTGAGACTGCCTGAACCCTTTAGTTTTGCTCAAATAATATCGCAACTGTCTGTGTATATCCAAAGTGTGCAAAATCTTTTCCCCTTTATTTTGGGGTTTGCATAAAAAGTAGGCAAATGAATAGTTTGGTTTAAAGCCACACTAGAAACCACTTTAGGCATAAAGGAAGGATTAGTACGCAAAGATACCCTATCCTTGTGGAAAATTAAGAAAGGCTCAACCGCCATAAGGGCCTGTAATTCAGAAACCCTTCTCGCAGAGGTAATGGCCAACAAAAAAGCAGTCTTCCATGATAAATATTTCAACTCGGCAGTAGCTGCAGGCTCAAAAGGTTGTAGAGTGAGTTTCTCCAACACAAAATTGAGATCCCAAGCAGGAGGAGGAGCTCTACGTTGGGGTCTTATATTCTTTGCCCCTCTAAAGAATTGCTTAAACAAAGGATGAGAAAATAATGGCGGGTCACAGTCATAGTGAGCAGAAATTGCTGCAGCGTGAACCTTTATAGAGGAGAAGGACAAACCTTTGTCCAATAACTCAGTAAGGTATTGAAGAGCAACACTTAAATTAGGTTTAGAAACATCAAAGTCCTTTGCTGTACTCCAAATGAAAAATCTCCTCCATTTATCTGCGTAAACTTTTCTTGTACTAGGCCTTCTGGCCTCCAAAATAACATTCAAAACTTGTTGTGGAAGCTCAGACCCTTCAGGATTTAAAACAGAATATGCCAGGCTGTTAGATGCAGAGACTGAAGTTTGACATTGAGTAGGTGATTGTTCTCCTGAGACAGCAGGTGTGGAATCGAAGGCAAAGGCCATGGAGGCTCCCGTACCAGACTTCTCAGTAATGGGTACCAGTGCTGTCGAGGCCAATCCGGAGCTATTAAAATCATGGTTGGCTTGTCCTGTCTGACCTTCAGGAGTACCTTTGGGAGGAGAGGCAGAGGTGGAAAGGCATACACGTGAAGATTGCTCCAATTGAATGAGAGAGCATCCACTTTCCAAGCTGTGGGATGAAACCTTTTTGTGCAAAACTTTGGCAACTGGTAATTTAGTGGAGAAGCGAACAGATCTATGTCTGGAGTTCCCCATAACACTGTCAATTTTTGAAATACATGAGGATCCAATTTCCACTCGTGGGGATCCATGTTTTGTCTGCTCAATACATCTGCTAAGGAGTTCTGTGCTCCTGGCAGAAACCTTGCCTGAAGATTTAGCTGCAAACTGAGAGCAGTCTCCCACAAAATCATTGCTTGTCTGCATAGAGGGTAAGAATGTGTCCCCCCTTGCTTGTTGATGTACCACATGACAGTTGTGTTGTCTGTTTGAATCAACACCTGCCCTGGACGAAGTAAATCCTTGAAAGCTATCAATGCAAATTGGACTGCTAACATCTCCTTCAAGTTGATATGTAAATGTTGAAGTCTGGCAGGCCACGTGTCTTGTACCCATTTTCCATTTAGATGAGCTCCCCAAGCTTTGTCTGAGGCATCTGTCGTTAGAACCTGACTCGCCTCTGGTCGGGTCACAGAGAGTCCCTTGTTTAGGTGACATTCCTGAGCCCACCACAAAAATTCCTTTTGAATGCAAGGTATTATCTGAATGACAGTGTCCATATCTTGGCAGTGTTAGTCCCATACATTTTTGAGATACCATTGTAGCTTCCTCATATGCAGTTTGGCATTGGGAAGTAACAGAATACAAAATGCCATGAACCCCAAGGCTTGAAGGACTGTCCTTGCAGTCAGCCTGGACTGACGAGACAATTGATGGAAATAAAGAGAAAGATTCTTTTGTTTGTCCGGGGTCAAAAAGGCCATCTGGGATGCTGTATTCAGTCTCACACCCAGAAAGCACATGTCCTGAGAGGGTACTAGACTGGACTTTATTTCGTTCACAGAATACCCTAGGCATCTTAACACTGCCATCACATACTGTAAATGATGAAGAAGTTTGTCCTTTTCTTGAGCCAGAATCAGGCAATCGTCCAAATAAGGATAGATTTGTATTCCTCTTAGCCTGAAGAAAGCTATCACTGGAGCCAGAACCTTTGTGAACACTCTGGGCGCAGTAGATAAGCCAAAGGGCAATGCAGAGAACTGATAATGAAAAGTCCCAGCCCAAAAACGCAGATACTTCCTGCAACTGGGCCTGATAGGAATATGAAGGTAAGCCTCCTTGAGATCCAGAGTCACCATCCAGTGATCTTTGCCCAGCAGAGGTAAAAGCTGTTGTAACGTCAACATTTTGAACTTGGGAATGTCCAGATATGTGTTGAGGATAGATAAATCCAAAATTGGTCTCCACGTGTTCCCTTTCTTCGGTACTAGAAACAGGCGAGAATAAAATCCTAGGCCCACTTCTGGCAGAGGGACCGGTTGTATAGCTCCTATTTGAAGTAGTAGAGAAATCTGTTTGTGAGCCTCTAGTCTTTGCTGAGGAGGAACGTCTGGCATGCCTTTGAAAGGAGGCAAGGTATGGAAATAAAACTTGTAACCTTGGTGTATGATATCCAACACCCATTTGTCCTGGGTAATTAAAATCCAATTTTCCTTGAAGAGTGCCAACCGTCCTCCCAAAGGTGCTGCCAGGCAAGAAGGATCTGGCAGCTGAAACAGTAGGTCATTGGGCCTGTTTACGAAAGGACTGGCCCCTGCCCTCACTCGAAGATTGTGCAGGTGAACTCCATGTTCTAGGTCTGAAGGAACTCTGAGCTCTGCCCCTACCACGTCTAGATCTACCCCTAGACTGAGAATCAGAAGAAGGATACGTCCACCCCTTAGCAGGCCAATTTCTACTAAACTTCGGAGGCTGAACTTGCAAAAAATCTTTAACAGTCTGCATAGACTTAGCCTTGCCTTCCATTCTCTTCAAGACTGACTCCACAGGTGGACCAAACAACACTTCAGACTGCAAAGGAGCATCCAAAATCCTTGTCTTAACATGGTCAGATAAATTCTGATCCTTAAGCCAGGCGTGCCTGCGAAGAACTGAACCAGTGGCAGCCACCCTAGAAGAGGCCTGCAAAGCATCAAAACCACACTGTAAAGAATGCTTACCCACCTGTTCAGAGACATGCACCAAATCTTGTAATTCTTTACACTCAATGCCTTCTGCCAGAGCATCCACCTTAGATTTCAATTGAGAAAGAAGAAAATTCTGATATTTCAACATATGAAACTGGCAATTCAAAGCCCTCATTGCTAAGGTGGAAGATGTATAGACCTTCTTTCCCCATCTATCCAAAGCTCTGGCCTCTTTATCTAGAGGAACCAGATTCTTTACAACCGAGGCCCTGACACCCTTAGGTCCCTGGCTAATAGTTTCTGGGTCCGCCCTAGGACTCTTATAAAGATATTTATGAGCCTCAGGCAACCTGTAATACCTATCCGGTTTAACAGGCGCAGGAGGCAGAGAATCAGGATTAAGTGACGCCTCTGAAAATACATCTTGCACAACATCCAGAACAGGAGGTATAGCTAAGGGCCTATGTTGAGGTAAAAACAAAAATTCCCTAAGCCTTTTCCGTGAATCAGAGAAGTCCTGACCTTCCCACTTAAAATGTTCCCTCATAGAATGAAGTGTCTCTGAAAAAGAAAAATCCTCTGGAGGAGAAGCAGAAGGAGTGGAATCTTCTGCATCAGAATCAGAATAAGGAGTGTACTCCTGCAAGTCTTCAGCCGAAGACTCTGAAGCATCCGAAGCCTGTTCAAAGCTTTCCAACTCTGGCTCCACCCTAGGCCTCTTATCAGGAGGGGGCAAAGAACCTCTAATCAGAGTAATCAAATCTTCTGCCATTTTAAGCATGTGCTTCTTAGGCACAGACCCTGCTGAACTAGGAGAGACACCAACAGAAGCTAAACCTGGCCTGCCTCTGGAAGAAGCCTTGGAAACAGAAGGAGAGGGCCTAACCACCCTGGGAAGGGAGGGGAGTACAGAAACCTGAGAAGCCCCTTCAGCCTGGCCTGCCTCTTGAGAGGCCACATCCTGCAAAATCAAGGTCTCCCCCTGAGACTCCAGAGAAGACTCCATCGGAACCACCGGTTCCATTGAAGCCTCTAAAGAACCGGCGTCCGGAACGGATGACTCATCTTGCCTGGGTTTAACCGCTTTGTCTTTGCGCTTCTTCGTGGAAGCGGGCGGAGTATCCGGCGGCGTGTTATAATTGCACCGCTCAAGACCAGCCTAGCACAATCTAACCTTCGCTAATAGTGCGCTTATTAAACCTAGCACAAAGCGACACCCGACACGTCGTGTGCAGGCCCCAAACAAGGAATGCACAAAGAATGATAATCCCTATGCGGTATCTGTTTCCCACAAGAAATATAACTATTCACTTTTTCTGACATCCGGTAATACACTGAGGCAAGAAAAAAACAAAATATTCCCCAACGGGGTACTTAGCCAACTTGGATTCGGTCTGAAACTCCGAACTCGAAAAATTTCAGAACGCCGAACGGCACTTGCAACGCTGCTTCTGCATCGGACCATGCGGCAAAAAAGACTGAGGATGTGACGTCGGTCATGTGCATTTGTACCCTGACGTCCTGATGTCAGTTTTAAGCGCCTTGACCGACGTCAGCCTAATACTTTGGTATTCGGGCCGACCGAGGACAGCGGACTACCCATATGTAAGGACTGCAGCAATGTGAGATGAAGAACATCCAGGCATTCTTGCCTAGCATAGGCAGTAGCTGTTGCAAAGTCAGCATTTTGAATTTTGGAATGTCCAGGAACGTGTTCAGAATCGATAAGTCCAGTATTGGACACCATGATTTGTCTTTTCTGGGTACCAGGAAAAGTTCTGAATAAAATCCTTGTCCTTTTTCCTTTTCTGGTACCGGATGAATAGCCCCCATATCCATGAGGGACATGACTTGTTTCTGGGCCTCTGCCCACTGGTTTTGTGGCAGATCTTGCCATCTGTCTGAAATTGGCAAAGTATGGAAATGAAATCTGTACACCTGGGATATTATGTTTAATACCCACTTGTCCTGGGTAATTAATTGCCAATTTTGAGCATGACGTGCTAGTTTCTCCCCCAAGGGGGCTGCCAAAAGATAAGTGCTTGGAGATGGAAGAGAGAAGTCATTGAGACTGCTTACTGTAGGGTTGTGCTTTGTTACCTGCAGATTTGGAGGTGGAGGCACCCCATTGCTTTGACCTGTAAGATCCCTGTGATTGACATCTGGAGCCTTTTGAGCACCTGGGTTTGCCCTGAGTGGCTCTGTTGGACACAGGAAAGGACCAATTTTTAGCAGGCCAGTGCCTACTGAAACTGGGTGGCTGCACTTGCAAGAAATCTTTTACAGTTTGCATAGATTTAGCTTTGTCTTCCATTTTCTTTAAAACCTCTTCCGCCTTATTACCAAACAGAGTATCATGCTGCAAAGGGGCATCCAACAATTTAGATTTAACATGATCAGGCAGATTTTGCTCCTTGAGCCAGGCATGCCTTCTTATCACAGATCCAGTAAAGGCGGCCCTGCAACAGGCCTCCAAGGAATCAAAATCACATTGCAAAGTATGCTTTCCAACCTGTTCTGCTGAATGCAATAAATCCTGTAACTCTTTATTTTCCACACAATGAGAAATCAACATCATTTTCTGTTTCAGTAAGCCAATAACATGCTGTTGATGTTTAAGCATATGAAACTGGCAGTTTAAAGCCCTGATTGCCAAGGCTGCAGACGTATAAACCTTCTTACCCCATCTATCCAGCGCCCTGAAATCTCTATCAGAAGGGGTAGGATTTTTGGCTGTAGAAGCCTTAACACCCTTGGGACCCTGAGAAATAGTCTCAGGATCAGCAGCAGGATTTTTGAAAAGAAATTTGTGGGATTCAGGAACCCTGTAATATCTGTCTGGCTTACTAGGAGCCGGAGGTAGGGAATCAGGAGCCATGCTTGATTCCGAGAACACATCATCAACAATGTCTAATACAGGAGGTATTGCCAAAGGCCTATGCTGAGGAAGAAGGAAATCCCCAAGCCTTTTTTTTTATTCAGAGTCCTGACTCTCCCAGTGAAAATGTTCCCTTAAAGTATGCAAAGTCTCTCCAAAAGAGTAATCCTCAGGAGAAGATGCAGATGGGATGGATTCCTCTGCATCAGAATCCTCATAATGTAGAATAGAAAATTCCTGATCAGTAGAGGACAGAAGAAATGGAAACCTGATCTGAAGATTCATAATCAGTGCCTTGCCTAGGCCTATTAGCGGGGGGGGGGGGGTTGGGAACCCCTGATCAAGGTAATTAAATCCTCAGCCGTTTTGATCACTTGTTTTTTAGGCATAGGGGCCTAAGCACGTGGCTCATGCATCGGTTTTTTAGACATAGAAGTTGTTTTTGACCTTGTTTTTGTTGATGATGTCGGTTTAATATAAAAATGTTGAGGCCTGACAACACCCTCAGAAGCCGGTGCCTGCTCAGCGGCTCCGGACCCATCCAAGGGAGAGACATCTGCGGGTTCAATACTTTGCGAATCTCACAGCATACCAGACTCCGAATGGGTCTCGGTAGAGGTCTAAGACTCAAAAGTAGCGGGTATCAGGGGCTGCGAAACCTCCTCACTAAGTACCGGCGAACTGGCGACTGGCTTAGAAGAAGCTTTGTTGTCGGATTTGGACCTCGACGGTCTGTCTCTGTCTTTTTCCTTGCGTGTTTTGTGAACTCCAGTAGTCGGATTGCTAACTGACGACATTTCAGGGTAGTTAAATCTTGAACCAAAATATTTAGCAGCAAAAATATACCAACGCCTAATAGTGCGTTGGTTAAATTTAGCACAAAACCTACAGCAAGACACGTTGTGATCAGGGCCTAGGCAAGGAATACAGTACAAATGAAAATCCTTACGAGGTATCGTCTTCCCACAAGTAATGCAATTATTAACTTTTACTGACATCGGTAAGGAGCAAGAATAAGTTTCCCCAATGGGGTACTTAGCTTTAGTTTGAAGACTTCGATTCTGAAACTCAAAAACGAAAATTTCAGGAGTCTGCCGACTGGCACTTGCGAACTGCTTCTGCTTCGGGCACCGCACAGCAAGAAAGACTGATTAAAATGGCATTGTCTGCACGTTTTATACCCCTGACGACCTGACGTCATGGAAGAGGAGACAGCAACGACACAGGACCCAAGACTTTGTTATTCAGGCCGACTGAGGGCAACCTGCCAGCAGATTACCCAAACCCAAATGCAATGACTGCAACAGTGAAACACAAAGAACATAGGCACTGTATTGCACAGTTAGCTTGATCATCAGACAGGCACCGTACTGCACAGTTGGCTTCTTCATCAGACAGGTACTGTACTGCACAGTTGACTGTGTCATCAGACAGGGACTGTACTGCACAGTTGACTGTATCATCAGACAGGCACTGTACTGCACAGTTGGCTTCATTACCAGACAGGCACTGTACTGAACTGTTGGCTGTGTCATTAGATAAACACTGTACTGCACAGTTGACTGTGTCATCAGACAGGCACTGTACTGCACTGTTGGCTGTGTCATTAGATAGACACTGTACTGTACAGTTGGTTGTGTCATTAGATAGGCACTGTACTGCACAGTTGGTTGTGCCATTAGACAGGCACTGTACTGTATAGTTGGTTGTGTCATCAGACAGGCACTGTACTACACAGTTGGTTGTGCCATCAGACATACACATGCCCTGTACAGCCTCACACACCCTGAGTGACATTTTTCCTGTAAAATCACGATTGAAATTTCTCTTAATACCTTGTTGCATTACAGGACAACTAGTTTGAAGTGACAAGGCACTGTCCCTATAGTTGCAAACCAGATACTCCTGACATCTCTTTATATTCTCACCCCAATTGTCTAATCAATAAAAAAGGGTCTGTTACCATGGATATGAACTTTCCCACTATCTCCGTTACCAGCTTGGTGGATATGGATATCCTGAAGCAATTTAGAAATTGCCTCATGTTACAACCAGTTAATTCTCAAACAAACTGATATGGTATGTGAGAGATGCATTTACACAATGTCAATGGAGGCAAATTTCTCACATAAAAGTACTCCTAATGTCAATTTGGTTATCAGTAGTACACACACTGCAACCATCACACACAATTCAAAGCAGACATATAGAACCACATAAGCTGAGGCACTTAAACGTAACCTTATTAAGCCACAAAGACCTCCTAGATGAAGTACATATTACAAATACCCTCAGCAGCCCCAAATGCACTCTTTCAAAACAACACCCACATCAACACATAGAGCTACATCTTATGCAGCCTCTTTCTCTAAGCCCATAAGACAAGCCACCACACAATCTAACATTCTAGTCATTGCAGACTCCATCGTGAGACACACTGATGCCCTTCTCACCGGACTGAGTAAGGAGAAAGTCACAGTCAGTTGCTTATCAGGGGCTAGATCTGTCACATTATGCAACCACTCAGATCACTGGATGCAAATACCAATATGACTCAGTCATAGTCAACGTGGGAGAAAATGATCTGAGACATACCTCCCTAGACTATATGAAGAGACACATCATGGAGTTCTCAGAATGTGCGTCTCAGGCTGGTATGAGCCTAGCATTGAGCAGCATTTTACCTTCTCCAAGGACAGGGAAGTAAAAAGAAATAGCCAGGGAATTGTTATGGCTAGGCTTGTATAGGCCCTAGGGCCGACAGCCTGGTACCAACCTATGAACTTATGAACGATGCCACAATAATAACAAAAGATGACGGACTTTAATAATTGGCTTAGTTTCTGGTGTCACTCTAAAGGGGTGCAATATTTCTCAGCATGGAAGGGGATGGTCAACAGACCATGCTGCTTTGCTAGGGATGGTCTGCACCTCTCCCTTCTAGGCTTTTGAATATTAGCTAAAACATTGTCTTCCCCCATAGTGCCTTTTTCAGGCAATGCCAAACTGAAAGTACTTCCGACATAGAAAATCAAAACCAAGAAAATCTAAAGGTATTACTGCTCAATGCTAGGAGTCTAAACAAAAAAAACTCTACTCCCTAGAAACTCTCTTCATCTTAGAGAATATGCTGATGTCTGTGCAGTCACCGAGACATGGTTTAAAGCCATGGAGAGCACACCAACAGTGTAAGGTTATAATGCCTTCCACACATTTAGACCAGCTACTACACATGCAGTGACTAAAGGTGGAGGTGTCTCTATTTACATCAAAAATAAATATACTTCAAGGCTGGTCAAACAGGACAATGCAGTTGAGCTGCTCCATGTTCGAATCACCATAGGTAAAATACAATACCACTTCCTTGCAAGCTATAGGTCCCTGTCTATGATCCAGGAAACCCATGCCATATATTTAAACTTATTAGAAACACTAACCATCCAACCCAATACCATATTCATAGGTGACTTTAATTATCCCACTATTAAATGGGAATCCTATACAACAAACATACAAACACAGAGATTTCTGGATTTTGTAAACACAAACTCCCGGGACCAGATAGTCAATACACCAACCAGGGGTGCAAGCATACTGGATCTGGTCCTCACTAATATGGGCAGTGCTTCACACCCCCTACTGTAATGTCTTCCCTGGTAAGGTCAGACCACAAAATGGTCTCCTTTGGAGTAAAATTAAACCTGGACTCCCATCTAAACCTGGAATATTCAGGAACTGCTCTAAGGCTAATCTCTTGCTATTAAGTGATAAACTGGCAAAATGTCAAGTCCCCATAAACCCTGAGAACACTGTCGCCTATGCAGAACTGTTCACAGAAACCCTGTACAAGCATATTAATAGCCACAGAGAGGCAGCTGCAAACACCAGGAAGAAGTACAGAACTAATTCAAAAAAACAAGCCACCCTGGTGGAATCACAAAATCAATAGGCTGTATAACAGAAGGAAGAAAATCATGAGAAAAATTAGGAAGTGCAGCACCCAGCAGGATAAAAACACTCTCATCAAATTAAACAAACAAGTCAGAGGACAAAAAGTCTACCAAAGTCAAACTTGAGGTAAATTTGTCCTCCCATGCCAAGGACAATCACAAGGCATTCTTTAGCTATGTTTGTAACCTCAAAGGCAATGCAGAGTTATATGTGCAGAGCTCATTGTAAATGGAGATACCTATATGGCTCCAGAAAATATAGCAAACCTACTGGCAGATAAATTCATCTCCAAGTTTACCCCTCTCTCCCCCTCAACTTTCTCTCAGGAAATAGCATCAAATATAACTCTCCCTACTATCACTAGGGAGCAGCTCCTTATTGCTCTCTCTAAGGCCAAGAACAATGCATCAATGGGACCAGACAATTTCCCAGGATGCCTTCTAAACATCATGAAACATTACCTATCAGGGCCTCTGAAATCTGTATTTAACTGAAGCCTCCAAACAGGCTTCGTGCCTCATGAATGGAGAATACCAACAGTCATCCCTCTGCATAAAGGTGGGCCATCTAAAGATGCACAAGTCTCACTAGTCTTATATGTAAAGCCATGGAAAGAATTATCATGGAAATGATTAATATTGACATAGTAAACCTCCAGACACTGGACCCAACCCATTTTGGTTTTGCCAAGGGCAGACCATGCCTACTCAACCTGGTGGACTGCTTTGAGAAGGTAACCAAAGCAATGAATGAGGGCAAAAAGGTTCATACTGCCTATCTTGACCTGGCCAAGGCATATGACACAATACCTCTCTTGGACATTGTTGATAAACTCAAGAGGTTAGGCATAAACTTGTATGTCAGCTGATGGATAGCTAACTGGCTCACAGACAGGACCCAGGAAGTTAGAATTGGGGAGTCCACCTCTACAAAGAAGCCAGTCACAAGTGGAATCCCTCAAGGATCAGTCCTTGGACCTCTCCTTTTTGGCATTTACTTCTCTGAAGTCAAGGCCAATGTCAATGGTCTCTGGTGACTAAATTTGCAGATGATTGCAAATTTATCACTTTGCAATTGATTGCAAATGATTCACTCGCCCATAAACTAGTAAACCATCCACTAAAAGTCCCATCCCTCCAGAATCTACTCCAACCCTATTTCAACACCAGACCACTAAGATCCAGCAACAAAAATCACTTGCAGATCACTAAAGCCAATAACTCTGCTGGTGAAGCACTATTCTCTTGTACCATTGCCAAATTATGGAACTCCGTCCCACCCACAATTACCTCCATAACATCATGCACCCACTTCAAAACTTTACTAAAAGCGCACCTAAAAACATGCTGGCTATGCCCTTGCAACTCCCACTCTAATATCACCCACCCCATCCAACCACTACCTTTCTTTCCACTCCACTAACTACCTTGATTATAGCAAGCTCAGATGCTCATAAGCCTAGTACTTATTATACAGCAGGAACTTCTTATTTTAACATTTGTTAATGTCTGTTATGTACTTCACAGATAAAGATTCTAGTTGTCTACTGATGTACTATGTTCTTCATCTGTAAATATGTTGTAAGTAATTGCTATGTAAATTGTTAATCGCTATGTAATCCAATGTAACTACTGTCTGTTTATTTTAACTGTGGAGCTTTTCTCCCTGGGCCTCTGCTGAAAATGGACCTACGTCCAGTCGGACACTCCCGGTCAACAAATATAAATAAATAAATAAATAAAATTAGGAGCCGTCATTAAATCCCACACTGATACAAATGTTCTCCAGGAGGGGCTAACACAAATAGTAACCATCATATTGACCACACACCCCTTAGAGTAGTCAGGGAATTAGGGACACGCATAGCAATCTAGCCTTTACCATCACGTGTCTACAGTAATGATAAAATCATTCTATGTTGTGCAACTTACAAACAAAGGTATGGCATCTAAGTCCAAGGAAGTCATTGTTCCACTGTATTCGGCATTCATCAGACCTATCATTGAGTACAATGTACCTAACCAGGCATATCCAACAACTGGAATACACACAGAGGTTCCATACTAAAAGAATACAAGGCATAAGTAAAATGTCCTATGCAGACCACCTCAAGGCCCTATCCCTGTATTCCGTCTTCTACAGGGTTTTGAGGGGAGATCTATGCTTGGCATACAAGGCTTTGTCAGACCTTACTGTGATGGATGTTCTGCAGCATATCTGCAAAATAAACAGCACCAGAATTACCCATTCTAAGGACTTAAACCTCATCTGTGATATAAATAGGACCTGCTGGAGAGACAGGTAAGCATCCCAGAGACTACCCAGTCACTGGAACAGGCTCCCCCATCCATGTGAAGCAGAGTTCCTCCCTAACCCAATTTAAGTACAAGTTGGACAACTGGATGGGGAACAGATAATTCATCCCTGGTTTGGCACTAAATGGTTCATCTCCAAGGCCCCTGCTTGTAAATGTTTCATCTCCCAAATCCCTGCTTACACTTATCAAGGGTATCTGAACTTGTCAGAGATTTGGGATGCATGGCTAGGCTTAAAATGGCCCTTATGGTCGTTAGCCTAGTAAACACCTATGAACCTACAAGAAGAGTAAAGCAATACACATGACAATTAACCCTACAAATAATTTTATACTACTCACCTTTATATTACTCTAGAAATATCCACAGAGTAATGCTGAAGTGCCTGCTAAATACCAAAGTACTTTCAGATCATTTTCATAAGGGAGTGTTGAAAGTCTTTCTCATGCCCTTGCTCTCTCATTCTCTCTTTCTCTCTGTTGCCAGGTAGAAGGAATCCATATTTTGTCATGTGACAGCTCCTTTTACTTCCTCCTGATACTTGTCAAGTACATCACAGCTTGTTTATGCAGAAATGTATTTAAAAGCAGTTCTGTCAGCATACAGCTGCATTATTTACAAAGAAACAGTCATTTCTCACGTCAGCACAAGTTGTTCACAGCATACAGCTCATTCAGTTAGAAATTGAAGGATTCTAACTTATTGCAGTCCTTCTCTTTCAGTCTATCAAATACATATAAAATTAATTTAAATTGAGAGATGCACATTACATGGCCACAGAAAATAACATTCATCAATATGTTACAATCTAGAAACATGAGTTGGCAATGTGATGCCACTCACCCAATATTTTACAGATTTGAAAGTGCAAAATATTTTTTTTTGTATAAAATCTTTTTTATTTCCCTTTTTTTTTTTAAATGAAAACAGATACAGTAAAATGTAACAATATTAACAGACAGGTAGCAATACTACCAAATAATACACTGTGAATAATGAAACATAAATGCAAAACAGTAAGAACTATTTACACATATGCCAAAATTCCATCATTGATTATATATACCAACTTCAAGCTGCAATAAGTTCAAAAAGGGATTTCCAAAATTCTGTAGAGTGAGTGTGGGATTTGTGAGTGTAGGTTAAATATTTGTGAGCTAGTAGGTGTTTGGTAGCTAATTGTTTGAAACCCTCCCATGTGAGTGATGCTCTATCCTTCCAATGTAATGTAATGTAGTATTTAAGTAAAGAAACGAGTGTAATTAATATTCTTGTTTGTACTTTAGTCAGGCCCGCGGGGATGATATGTAGGAGAGCTAGTTTCCAAGATAGGGTGGACTTTTCATAGCCCATTTCTTCTAGTTGGACTCTAAGTGAGCACCATAGCTTGTAGGTGCACTTGCATCTCCAGAAGATGTGGAGTAGATGAGCCTTGTGATTATCACAACAGTAACAGAATAGAGAGGTGGTTGGGTATATTTTATTTATAATGATTGGAGTGAGATAGGCATTATGAAGTATTATGGTCTGTGTATATTTAAGTTTATTAAGGGGAATAAGTTTGGAGGTAAGCTGGATCGCTTGAGTTATTTGTTTGTTTGTGATTAAAGGATCAATTTCCTTCCAGTTCCAGTAACTACAATAAATAACTTCTTTTTGCATTTTGATTGATAGTTTGTAGGAGTTAGAATTTTTTTCTTTGAGGATAGGAGGTTCCATATGGATTTACAGGTTTGAATGTCATTTGCATTGATATCAGGATTGTTTATGAAAAAATGATTGTATAGCTTTTAGGGAGCTTTAATTGTGTCCTCATTTCAGTGATAGTATTGCAGGGAGCTTTAATTGTGTTCTCATTTCAGTGATGGTATTGAATGACTGTATAGCTTTTAGGGCGCTTTAATTGCGTTCTCATTTCAGTGACTGTATTGTTCTTGGAGGGAAATATATCAGAGATGGTTAGTTTCTTGAGGAGGGGATAATTGCTTAGGCTAATAATGTTATTCATTTTGAAATTGGGGTTAAGGTGGATAGGTTGTTGGGAAGTGAGTGCATAATATAGGTTTAATGATTTGAAAATCTTTTGTATGATAGTGATTTTATATTTAATGATTGGGTGTATTTTAAGATTTTTCAAATTTTCATTGTAAAGGAAAGGGAGGGGCCTGGGGTTTATGGATAGTGTGTCGATATAAAAGTGCAAATGTTTTAATGAATTCTCATTGGAAAGCTGAAGCAAGAAAGGCTGCACTATGGCAGAGAGGTGTATCACTAAAGAAGATGGATAACGCATTTCCGTTATTTTACTAAAAGAAAGAGGAGAATAGAAAGTTCTGATTTTACCCAGCTGGAATTTCCACCCACAGATGAAATATAAAAGTCAGCTTTAGCATTTGTGAACTGCTAAGCCTCACTGACGTTTTCCTAAACTGGTCCCAAACTTTCAATGGGATCAACATGCAATGGCTTTCAGTTGACACGTACTATAGTTTAACTCAACTCAAGCCTCATGACTCTTGAATCTCGACTTTCCCACACCATCTCACCGCAGAAACTCCCGAAGCACTCACTTAAAACCTCAAGGGACCAGCTAGACCCTAGACTTGTCTTAACGACGTTCAGGTCTGGATTTAGCCTGCTGCTGCTTGCCCTTGTGTTGATGCTCTAAATATGGTTGGGACTGCATGAACCCATCTCTTCTGTGGAGGACCTTCTTACCAGTCTGTATTCACAGAGCTTTTGACAACTAACACCTTTGTGAAGGTGGTCAGCAAATCTTTTCACCTTTGATGCAAAACAGCAGGGTTGACGTGTGTGACTATTATCAGCACCATGCTCTTCTCTGAGACACTACAGACAATACCAGTACAGATCCTGGGAAATAATATGATGACCATACTAATGGTGATTAGGATTTTAAGATATGTAAATGCAGGACTAATAACAAGGAATGCGATCCAAACGGTGCAAGACTGGCAGGTGGTGGGCTTTCAGGACAAATGCACTTATGTAAGACAGTACATTATATCACGATGTACCCCATTTGCTGAAAAAACTGCTGAATTATGACAACTGGAAAAGTAATACCCCACCAAAGGCATTTCAGTGACAGTCCTTGTCATTGTATCAATTTACTTACCAGGTTAATTAAAATAAATAAACAAATATGTGAATATCTCCATGAAGACAGAATGAAGGATTTCAGTATGGACAAGGGATATCAGGAATTTTGGAAAATGCTGATGCTACAATGAAGTCGCTGTTTTACAAAAAAGAAAAGATGGACTGGAAGGAAAAAGCTGGCATGCAACCAAAGCAATGTCTTTCGGCTTCTCCCATTGGAGTTGCCACGGCTGATCACCGGTCCGCAGACTGATTGGCAGTGGAGTTTTTACAGTGTCAAGTTTTCAGCCCAGTGCCCAACCTTCACAGAAGGCACACACACACTCGCACCCTACCTGCATGTCTTTAAAACTCGCTCGACTTCAGGGAGGACATGCAGACTCCAAACAGAAGGTGTTCTAGCTGAGAATCCAACTGGAGAACCTGTTGCTGTGAGGTGACAACGCTAACCGCTGCACCATTTAAAATTATTAAAAGTGGCAACATTTGATTTAAAAAGTAGCAAATACCCAAGGAACCAGCGGAAAGATGCAGTGGAGCTGAAAACAGCAAATTTAAGAACATGAGTAATGCTTATAAAAAAATATGGAGGAAGAATCACCTGACAACACAGACTCAGCACAGATAGATGGTGACTGCCACAGGACAATCAGAAAGTGATACACTAGTATAGTTATATATAAGTAAACATTTTTAAACCAACAATTAAGTTTGTGTCTCAGAGATGCAAGTCCTCATATTCAGTCGTAACTTCCACTCACTGTACAGAGTTAAAGTTCTCCCTCTAGGTTTTCTCTGTTTACTCTAGCTTCTTTTCAACTCCAACAGACATACTGGCTGAAATGGATTCTGTTAATTGCCAAAATATATATTGCATTTACCACTGTCCTTTTGTCTTGGGTCAGTAACAATTATTACATACTGAGATAGCATTTTTTGTGTATGATAAGTCAGAAAAAGACCTCGCTTCCTAAAATGAGATTACACTTACCTATTGAAACCAAGGTTTCATAGTTCTGAACCATCACTTCCCTGTGAAGGTCCTTCTCTTGTTTTCTTAACAACTTCCATTCTTCCTCTGTGAACATGACAGCAACATCCTCAAACATCTCTGGAACCTGTAAAAGAGATTTAATGTGCATATATTTTTTTTCTTTTTGATTGCCTGCAACCAAATCTGTAGCTTTTTAACAGAAACCATTGGTGTTTGATACAAGCAGTGCTGTCAAAATGTTACAACAGTGAAATGGTCACTTCATTAACTAAGTAAATACTCTTTACCCTTCACCTTAACGAATACTTTTTGCTGACATTTCAGTAGATGTGCACAACATGGCATCACGTATAAAGAACTCTCTGAGGTCCTGCAAATATAAACTCAAAAGGAACAGCGACTTGGTAGTCAGCAATGTGAGGACACGTGGGTTGCAGAGTATAATAAACGAGTAAAGAAAACAGCAAGATGGCAGCTGTCAAGGCATCTGGAACGGATAAGGAGCAGAACATCTGCACTAATAACTCCAGTCTCTCTTATCCCCATACGATCTGCACTAATAACTCCAGTCTCTCTTATCCCCATACGATCTGCACTAATAACTCCAGTCTCTCTTATCCTCATACCATCTGCACTAATAACTCCAGTCTCTCTTATCCTCATACCATCTGCACTAATAACTCCAGTCTCTCTTATCCTCATACGATCTGCACTAATAACTCCAGTCTCTCTTATCTTCATACGAGCTGCACTAACTCCAGTCTCTCTTATCCTCATAAGATCTGCACTAATAACTCCAGACTCTCTTATCCCCATACTATCTGCACTAATAACTCCAGTCTCTCTTATCCCCATACGATCTGCTCTAATAACTCCAGTCTCTCTTATCCTCATACGATCTGCACTAATAACTCCAGTCTCTCTTATCCTCATACCATCTGCACTAATAACTCCAGTCTCTCTTATCCCCATATGATCTGCTCTAATAACTCCAGTCTCTCATATCCTCATACGATCTGCTCTAATAACTCCAGTCTCTCTTATCCTCATACGATCTGCACTAATAACTCCAGTCTCTCTTATCCCCATACGATCTGCACTAATAACTCCAGTCTCTCTTATCCCCATATGAGCTGCACTAATAACTCCAGTCTCCCTTATCCCCATACGATCTGCACTAATAACTCCAGTCCCTCTTATCCCCATAAGATCTGCACTAATAACTCCAGTCTCTCTTATCCCCATACGATCTGCACTAATAACTCCAGTCTCTCTTATCCTCATACGATCTGCACTAATAACTCCAGTCTCTCTTATCCCCATACGATCTGCACTAATAACTCCAGTCTCTCTTATCCCCATACGAGCTGCACTAATAACTCCAGTCTCTCTTATCCCCATACGATCTGCACTAATAACTCCAGTCCCTCTTATCCCCATAAGATCTGCACTAATAACTCCAGTCTCTCTTATCCCCATACGATCTGCACTAATAACTCCAGTCTCTCTTATCCTCATACGATCTGCACTAATAACTCCAGTCTCTCTTATCCCCATACGATCTGCACTAATAACTCCAGTCTCACTTATCCCCATACGATCTGCACTAACTCCAGTCTCTCTTATCCCCATACGATCTGCACTAATAACTCCAGTCTCTCTTATCCTCGTACTTTTTTTTCTACAAGACAGCAAAATTAAAACACTAAAGTATAAGAAGCCTTAATCTGGAATACAAATAGCAAAAGTCAGCTACAATGTCTAATAGAATACTTTGAAGCACAGTGTTCACCCATGGGTGTCAGATTCATGGATGGCTGTAACACTACAGTACTATGAATCCTAAAGGCCAGAAATGTTACATCTATCTATAAAAATACCACACGAAAATGTGCCAGGCCAGGGGTGTTGTCTCATGTGAATTTGTACTATGTCGCAGAGCCTTATTTTAGTATTGTAACACACAGTAGAGTGATTCAAAGACATGCTGTACAACTTGTTACTTTGCAGCAGAATAAGGAGACTGAATGTGAATGTGTCACAGCCAACTGTGGGTGGAGGACTGCCTGGCTGAGTTTGGTCTAAGAGGAAAAGATGGGAGTGTGAAGGGAAAAAAACATACCTATTAGGATGCATTATTTAATGAAATATTGGCAACAGTAGTCTCATCAAAGGTATCAGGAATTCAGTGGCACTGTGAGGGTGTAACCATATTAGTATGGCAAGGAATATACAGTAGGGTACTTGTACAATTCCACTTTTCAGACTCATCCAAGGCACTACAGGTTCATAGGTAGGTACCAGGGTACCTGCCCTTGTGCGCAATTTAAAGCCTAGCCAATTTCCCTTTTGATGCCTGCATTAACCTAAACCGTTTGGTGTTTGATAGGCTTTATCCATCCCTTGGTCAATAATTATATAGTGAGAATAACTGTGATCACACCATAGATAATTTAAGGGGAACCATCCATGTGATAAAGCATTTTGGAGCAGAATCTGTCCATTACTAGTACAAGAGGTAGTCCTGGGGTAAGTTTTCTAACACCAAATCTACAGATCTGAGTTGCTCTTGAATATGGACAGGAATGAGTTTTGTTTTACGTGGATAAGGAGTCTGTTCCAGATCAGTGGTATCCTCTGTGAGATATATGTATCCCTGCAAACTATTTTGTTGATGTTGCAGAAAAGATTTAAATCCCTAGACTGAGTATTTCTGATGCCATTGGACTTGATGATGTTCAGTAGGTCCATCACTGAAGGACAGTCATACCCAAACCATACATGAACTGTGGGAGGAAGGCCTCAGCCACAACAGACTAAAGGACAGTCATACACAGCCCACTCAGACTTACAAAAGTACAATATGAGAAATGCGGAGGAAAATGCGAGAGAAACACACTACATGACATAACACCCCCCCAAGAGACAATGAATGTAAGAGATTTAAAAGTGTCCACATCCAGTCTCTCTTATCCTCATACGATCTGCACTAATAACTCCATTCTCTCTTATCCTCATACCATCTGCACTAATAACTCCAGTCTCTCTTATCCCCATACGATCTGTACTAATAACTCCCGTCTCTCTTATCCTCATACAATCTGCACTAATAACTCCAGTCTCTCTTATCCTCATACGATCTGCACTAATAACTCCAGTCTCTCTTATCCCCATACGATCTGTACTAATAACGCCCGTCTCTCTTATCCTCATACAATCTGCACTAATAACTCCAGTCTCTCTTATCCCCATACGATCTGTACTAATAACTCCCGTCTCTCTTATCCTCATACAATCTGCACTAATAACTCCAGTCTCTCTTATCCTCATATGATCTGCACTAATAACTGCAGTCTCTCTTATCCTCATACGATCTGCACTAATAACTCCAGTCTCTCTTATCCCCATACCATCTGCACTAATAACTCCAGTCTCTCTTATCCCCATACGATCTACACTAATAACTCCAGTCTCTCTTATCCCCATACGATCTGCACTAATAACTCCAGTCTCTCTTATCCCCATACGATCTGCACTAATAACTCCAGTCTCTCTTATCCTCATACGATCTGCACTTAGGATTCCAGTCCCTCTTATTCTCATACGATCTGCACTAATAACTCCAGTCTCCCTTATCCTCATACGATCTGCACTAATAACTCCAGTCTCTCTTATCCTCATACGATCTGCACTAATAACTCCAGTCTCTCTTATCCCCATACGATCTGCATTAATAACTCCAGTCTCTCTTATCCCCATACGATCTGCACTAATAACTTCAGTCCCTCTTATCCTCGTACGATCTGCACTAATAACTCCAGTCTCTCTTATCCCCATACGATCTGCACTAATAACTCCAGTCTCTCTTATCCCCATAAGATCTGCACTAACTCCAGTCTCTCTTATGCCAATACGATCTGCACTAATAACTCCAGTCTCTCTTATCCTCATACGATCTGCACTAATAACTCCAGTCTCTCTTATCCTCATACGATCTGCACTAATAACTCCAGTCTCTCTCATCCTCATACGATCTGCACTAATAACTCCAGTCTCTCTTATCTCCATACAATCTGTACTAATAACTCCAGTCTCTCTTATCCTCATACGATCTGCACTAATAACTCCATTCTCTCTTATCCTCATACCATCTGCACTAATAACTCCATTCTCTCTTATCCTCATACCATCTGCACTAATAACTCCAGTCTCTCTTATCCTCATACGATCTGCACTTAGGATTCCAGTCTCTCTTATCCTCATACGATCTGCACTAATAACTCCAGTCTCTCTTATCTTCATACGAGCTGCACTAATAACTCCAGTCTCTCTTATCCTCATAAGATCTGCACTAATAACTCCAGACTCTCTTATCCCCATACGATCTGCACTAATAACTCCAGTCTCTCTTATCCTCATACGATCTGCATTAATAACTCCAGTCTCTCTTATCCTCATACCATCTGCACTAATAACTCCAGTCTCTCTTATCCCCATACGATCTGCACTAATAACTCCAGTCTCTCTTATCCCCATAAGAGCTGCACTAATAACTCCAGTCTCTCTTATCCCCATACGATCTGCACTAATAACTCCAGTCCCTCTTATCCCCATAAGATCTGCACTAATAACTCCAGTCTCTCTCACCCTCATACAATCTGCACTAATAACTCCAGTCTCTCTTATCCTCATACCATCTGCACTAATAACTCCAGTCTCTCTTATCTCCATACAATCTGTACTAATAACTCCAGTCTCTCTTATCCTCATACGATCTGCACTAATAACGCCATTCTCTCTTATCCTCATACCATCTGCACTAATAACTCCAGTCTCTCTTATCCCCATACGATCTGTACTAATAACTCCTGTCTCTCTTATCCTCATACAATCTGCACTAATAACTCCAGTCTCTCTTATCCTCATACGATCTGCACTAATAACTCCAGTCTCTCTTATCCTCATACCATCTGCACTAATAACTCCAGTCTCTCTTATCCACATACGATCTGCACTAATAACTCCAGTCTCTCTTATCCTCATACGATCTGCACTAATAACTCCAGTCCCTCTTATCCTCATACGATCTGCACTAATAACTCCAGTCTCTCTTATCCTCATACGTTCTGCACTAATAACTCCAGTCTCTCTTATCCCCATACGATCTGCACTAATAACTCCAGTCTCACTTATCCCCATACGATCTGCACTAACTCCAGTCTCTCTTATCCCCATACGATCTGCACTAATAACTCCAGTCTCTCTTATCCTTGTACTTTTTTTCTACAAGACAGCAAAATTAAAACACTAAAGTATAAGAAGCCTTAATCTGGAATACAAATAGCAAAAGTCAGCTACAATGTCTAATAGAATACTTTGAAGCACAGTGTTCACCCATGGGTGCCAGATTCATGGATGGCTGTAACACTACAGTACTATGAATCCTAAAGGCCAGAAATGTTACATCTATCTATAAAAATACCACACGAAAATGTGCCAGGCCAGGGGTGTTGTCTCATGTGAATTTGTACTATGTCGCAGAGCCTTATTTTAGGATTGTAACACACAGTAGAGTGATTCAAAGACATGCTGTACAACTTGTTACTTTGCAGCAGAATAAGGAGACTGAATGTGAATGTGTCACAGCCAACTGTGGGTGGAGGACTGCCTGGCTGAGTTTGGTCTAACAGGAAAAGATGGGAGTGTGAAGGGAAAAAAACATACCTATTAGGATGCATTATTTAATGAAATATTGGCAACAGTAGTCTCATCAAAGGTATCAGGAATTCAGTGGCACTGTGAGGGTGTAACCGTATTAGTATGGCAAGGAATATACAGTAGGGTACTTGTACAATTCCACTTTTCAGACTCATCCAAGGCACTACAGGTTCATAGGTAGGTACCAGGGTACCTGCCATTGTGCGCAATTTAAAGCCTAGCCAATTTCCCTTTTGATGCCTGCATTAACCTAAACCATTTGGTGTTTGATAGGCTTTATCCATCCCTTGGTCAATAATTATATAGTGAGAATAACTGTGATAACACCATAGATAATTTAAGGGGAACCATCCATGTGATAAAGCATTTTGGAGCAGAATCTGTCCATTACTAGTACAGGAGGCAGTCCTGGGGTAAGTTTTCTAACACCAAATCTACAGATCTGAGTTGCTCTTGAATATGGACAGGAATGAGTTTTGTTTTACATGGATAAGGAGTCTGTTCCAGATCAGTGGTATCCTCTGTGAGATATATGTATCCCTGCAAACTATTTTGTTGATGTTGCAGAAAAGATTTAAATCCCTAGACTGAGTATTTCTGATGCCATTGGACTTAATGATGTTCAGTAGGTCCATCACTGAAGGACAGTCATACCCAAACCATACATGAACTGTGGGAGGAAGGCCTCAGCCAAAACAGACTAAAGGACAGTCATACACAGCCCACTCAGACTTACAAAAGTAAAATATGAGAAATGCAGAGGAAAATGCGAGAGAAACACACTACATGACATAACACCCCCCCAAGAGACAATGAATGTAAGAGATTTAAAAGTGTCCACATCCTGGTGAACACCACACACACACATACATGCACACACACACACACACACACACACACACACACACACACACACACACACACACACACACACACACACGATTTTCTGCAAGTTTAGTATTCTTTATCCCTACTTGAGATGTTTTTAAACATTAATAATATTAAAACAAAAGACAGGAATTGAATGGGGAAGGGAAATGTGGAACACAAGAGGGATAAAAGGACCCCAGCCAGGCAACATAAATTATAGCAATCTGACACAAGAGTAACACAATTGTTCCAAATGAAGTGTACATCATTTAAAATAGCACATAAACCTTAGTTATCAAAGACGTTCCTTAGCCATGTAGATTATTAGAAGCCAATACCTACAGGTCAAAATCAAACCTTGTGCTTTGTACCGGTGAGGTAAACACCTTAACCATTATAACAAACCCTCCGCCTATCAAAGAAGGAAGAGTATAAAGGGAGTTATAGTGAAGAAGGACAAAAGAGCAATTGAGCAAGTTGAATTTACCATAATCTAAACATTTCTAGAAATCCATAGATGAAGAAAAGGCCCTTGTAGAGTAGGCCTTGATCCTGCCTGAAACAGATTTGCTATGGTGAGTATAACAAAAGGTAATAGCCTTACACAACTATTTGGAAATAAGTCTGTTTTGACATATGCTGTCCCTTCTTACCTTCAAAAGAAATAAATAACTGATCTGAACATTTGAAAGATTTACTTCTGTCAATACAGCACCCGAGTTGTCTGTCAACGTTCAGGGTATGGAGTATACTTTCTCACTCATTTTTAGGTCAGTAAAGAAGGGAGACTGATAGTTTGCTTAAATTAAACTTGGATACCACTTAGGCATAAAAAAGGATTAGTTCTCAAAGAAACTCTGTCTTTATGGAAAATGAGGTAGGGCTGACTCACCATAAGAACAGCAAAACTGTTTTCCCCATGAAGAAATGTAGATCATAGTGTGTATGTAACTTTAAGAAGCTTTCCAGTTAGCAGGCACGTGTAAGCAAGAGTGCCATTTTGTTGTGAGCTGCAGAGATGTAAGCCTGCATGTATGTACTAGTCAGTCAATTCATTAGTTTATATTTTATGTTGCTGCTATCCATCCTGATGTGTTTGTATGTAACAGAGTACATAAATGAACATCCCAGCCTCTTTGTCTTAACTAGATATACAAGACGAGCAACATGGTGTCAGAATGGGATTCAGAGTCAAAACCATGAGGCACAAGGTTAAAGTTGGAGGAATATGAATTCCAGGTACTAAAAGTTACTTAAATGATTTTTTACTCAACGAATATAAAATGAAGCACTCAGAATGCTCAAAATAAAAAAATTTTAATTTCAATAGCATGGTATTTTAGTTTAATTGATCTGATTGTAGTGGATGTCTTTGTAAATACTTTAGTTGTTTTGTTGAATATTATAATAATACCTATTTTTAATTACTTGTATAAAATTGTTATGATATTTCTCTTATATGTTAAAACAATAAACCTGTTTTGAAAAAAAAAAGAATGCTCAAAACAAATTTCTAATTAAACAAAATATACAAAATAGTTATGAAAATGTTTGAAACAATGTCTGAATCACATAATGTGTGTAAAACAACTGCATTTTTTCACTATGTTCTACGTTTTCCCATTCATTAAAGCTATTCAAAATATCCGAACTGTACAAAGTGTGTGCAAGTTTGTGCAGTATTACAGTGGAGTTACTTTGCAAAGCACATCCACTTCAAAGTATACTTTGCAAAGTACAGTCCTTCAAAAAGTTTATTGTGTATTTCAATGTTGTTATAAGTACCTGGTGTGTGTGCATGTTCATACATAATTACAAGGGCCATATCTGCATTGTGTTTAAGCATAATTTGTTGGTATGGCAGAAGGACTTCACAGACCATCTCCACTTGTATTTGATAATAATATTGCAGAAAATTGGTGTGTGTTTGAGCAAGAGTATGATATTTTCATACAGGCTGCTTTTTCTGACAAAGATGCACATACAAAAGCATTTATTCTGCTTAATTTAGCTGGTTCAGAAGCAAGAGAAAGAGAACATTCAGTTGTGTACACACCTGCTGTGTATGCAGGGAAAACACCATATAGTGACATCAGCTGACCCAGAGTGCTTAAAACATAAATTCAGAGAAATGTGCAACCCCCAATGAATACTACAACGGAAAGACATACATTACACAAGAGATCAAAAGCCTGGTGAAACTTTTGCAGCATATAAAACTGCCTTGAGAAACAAGGCTAAAACGTGCAGATTTGGTGATTTAAGGGATGAGTCGATGAAAGACAGGATGTGTATGGCATTAAAGATGGAGTGAGAAAGATTTTGGTTGAAGACAGTGATTTAACTTTGAATAAGGCCATACAGATTTGTCAGACAGATTTGTTAAGCTCATAGAAAAGCACACAAATATGCTTACAAATGAGAAATGCATGCTTCCAGTGCCTTCAAATACTAATGTTTATAGTATGCAGCACGTGGTTCATAGGTAGATACTAGGCTATCTGCCCTAGGGCATTTATAAGCCTAGCCAGAGTGTATTTGGCTTCCACCTCCCTATTAGATTAGCCTACTGTGCCTCTGTAAAGTAGGTCACAGAAGGTACCCTTTTAAGATTAGTTTACTGTGCCTCTGTCTGGCAGGGACACAGAAGAGATCCCAGGGGTGAATTTGCGATTTCCCATCCACGCGTCCAGATTTCGCTTGAAGAGGGTCAGTGAGGGGCTATGTCTAACATGAACTGGGATTCTATTCCAGAGTGAGGGGAGCCTCTAGGAAATGAATCTGTCCCTCCAGCATGTCCTATTTATTTTTGTGCTAAGGTTTAGGTCCCTGGAGCATGTAGCTCTAAGCGACTTGGATTTTTTGAGGTGGAGCATGTCCATTAATTCTGGGTTTGACATTGCTTTGTACGTCAGGCATAGATCGCCTCTGAGTAGGCGGTAAGCAACTGAGTAGAGCTGGAGTTTTTTTTGTCGAGCTGCATAGGACATCTGTTTGTAGCCCATGATCCTCTTGGTGAGGTACTTTTGGGGTCTCTCCAGTTGCTGCAGGTTTCGGGTAAGGTACATCCCAAAAGGGGCATTGTATTCAATTATGGGCCTGATGAGTGATGAGTAGAGGGGCACAATGACCTCTCTTGATCTAGATGCGAACCCTTTCGTGATAAGGTGGGCTATGTAGAAGGTCTTTCTAACCACTTTGGCAACGTGATTATCAAAGGAGAGATTACAATCTACGTTGGTCCCCAAATCTCTAATTACTTCTTCCATACTTAATGGATTACCACCTATGTGGGAATTTGTGGGCACCTTGTTTTTCCCAAAGGGGATGACTATGCACTTTTCAGCATTTAGCTTGAGGCCGTGGCTCTGGTACCAAGCATCCGTCTCTGTGAGACCCTTTTGGAGGATGCTTGTGTCAGCTGGAGATTCGATTATGGCCCCCAGTTTGCAGTCATCTGCGAACTTTGTCAGCCATAATCCCACCGTGTTAGCCTGAACCTCAGAGAAGTATATACTGAACAAGAGAGGTCCCAGAATTGAGCCCTGTGGGACGCCACTTGTAACTGGTTTGGATTCGGACATGGCACCTGCGATTCTGACCATGTGGGTTCTATCTCTGAGCCAGTTTGCAACCCATCTTGTGATATAGGGGTTGATATTTAAGCTGGTAAGCTTATTTATGATGCCCGAGTGGGGTATTGTGTCGAAGGCTTTTGCGAGGTCCAGGTAGGCTGTGTGGACTACCTTGCCCTCATCTATGGCTTTGGTAACCATTTCAAAGAAATCAACTAGGTTTAAGAGGCAAGATCTGCCCTTAACAAAGCCGAATTGGGTAGGGTCCAGTGTCTGGAGGCTCCCAATGTCTTTGTTTATGGGTTCCATGATAATACGCTTCATAGCTTTACAGACCAGACTAGTCAGGCTTATGGGGTGATAGTTTCCAGGGTCCGTTGTGGCACCACCTTTGTGGAGTGGAACCACTGTAGCTGTACGCCATTCTTTGGGACATATCCTGTAGTAAGGCTAAGTTTGAACAGTGACTTAATGTGAGGGTTCAGTTCTTCTTGGAGCTCGTGTAAGACACAGCCTGGGACACCGTCCGGTCCCATAGATGCTGTGTTTTTTGCTTTGGAGAGGGCAGCTTTCACTTGTGCATCTGTGATGTCAGGGAGGTTACATTCAGTTGGGATAGGCATTTGCTCCTTTGTGGGGGAAGGGGGGGGAGTTTGCGCTGAATCTGTCTGCCAGGATGTTGGCTATGTCTGTAGGTTCAGTATATTTTGTACAGTTATGCAAAAATTCAGAGCATATCTGGGAGTTTCCGCCCATGTTCCTGGCATAACTAAAGAAGGCCTTGTGATTATCTTTAGTGTCTAGGGCAATTTTTCTTTCGAAACTGGCCTTTGATGATTTTATAAGGGATCGAAGTTTCTTGCTAATACTGATCAGAGATGCCTTCCCTTTTTGGGATTTTGCTCTGTCATGTAGTAGCTTCCTCCTTCTGTTGTATAGTTTATTTATGGCCGGGGTCCACCAGTCCGGTCTCCTGTTTTTGGAGGAGTGAGTCTTGGTTTTATTTGGGATAGCATGATCCATGCATTCCTGCAGGTGCTCATAGAATGCATTTGTAAAGGATGCTGCGGATTGGGCTGTATTATCCTCTGGCCCAGGGGCTTTGAAGGATTCCACCTCAGTCTTGAGAAGTGCAAAGTTGGCTTTTGAGAAATTCTTTACAGTGATTTCCTTGGCTGGGGGTGGGGACGGGATATGGATGTCCAGGGAAATTTGTTTATGGTCTGATCTTACCAATGAGGGGTTTACCTCTGGTGTGGAACATAGAGTCCCCATGTTGGTGATGACCAGGTCCAATATGTTGTTTCCTCTAGTGGGAGTGTTGACCAGATTTTCCATTGCGTTAGAGTTTATAAATTCAAGGAACCGTTGGACGAGGGTGTTTGGGCTTGAGTAGTTTTCCCAGTCAATGTTTGGGTAGTTGAAGTCACCCAATAACATAGTGTTTGGAGAGACCTTCATATTCTCCAGTGTTCTCAGGAATGCCAAGTGGGGTTCCTGTAATAGGGAGGGTGTTCTGTAGCAGGCTACAAACTGAAAGGCAGTTTTGCCCGCTGTTAGTTGCACATGGATGGTTTCCGATGCTTCGTGAAGTGCCACTAACCTGGAGGTGTACGTATCTTTGATGAATATAGATACTCCCCCCTCCTTTTGTGCTTTGGTCCGAGTTTTGGGGCCAAAACGCATGGTATGAGTTATAACCTGGTAGTGCTGGGGTGCTCTCAGCAGCCTTGAACCAGGTTTCTGTTACTGCACAGACATCGATTTTTTCCATGCTGAGGAGAACCTCGAGTGCGTGCATCTTGAGGTTTAGACTTCTGGCATTGAGCAGCATTACCTTTAATTTTTTTATCCTTGGGTTGTCTATGGAGGTGGGTTTGTCCTTTGAGCTTTGCCTAAAAAAGGCATTATGGGGGTGGCAAGAGCCTTGGCCAGTATACGAAAGCCTAAGGGTGACAGGTGCAAGCCGTCCCCAGCGAAGCAATGTTGCTTGTTGAGCATGTCATCCCAGGCTGACAGACACTGGATCCACTTTGAATGACACCAATACTTTAGCCAATTGTTGAAACTGATCATTTTGTCTTTATACTGTGGCATCATTCTTGGTGAGGGCAAGATGCTACTCAAGGTCAGGGTCAGGGTCATACCAGCCTGGGCTACATGGTCAGATAGCTCCTCTATGTCTCTTTTCACGTAGTCCAGGGAGGTACGTCTCAGGTCATTCACACCAGCATGGACAATGACGGAGTCATACTTGTACTTGCTTTGGAGTGACCTGAGTGCTTGTGTTATGTGGCGGATCCTGGCACCCGACAGGCAGCTTACAGTGACCTTCTCCTTGTTCAGTCTGGTGAGCGGGACGTCAGTGTGCCGGACAATAGAGTCCCCTATAACAAGTGTATTTGGTGTGTTGTTTGGCCATAAGGGCTGTGACTGTGAGGCACACTGATTTTGTGAGATATGTGATTCGTGGGTATTGTTGAGGGGTGGCTGTTGCTTGGATATCTGCTTAGGAGGTCTTTGCTGTTTAGGCAGATTTTTATTTAGAGCCTCCGAGTATGTTTTTGTGTGTTTATGTGTTGGGTATGCAGATGCAATAGGTCTGTGTGAGACTGGATTTGTGGTGTGGGTGGTTACCTTTTCCTCCTGACTGCTGTTCCAGTCTTGGGTTGAGAGAGCTCTGCCTCCAGTTTGGCTGTATAACTGCATCTCTCACATGTATTAGAGTTTGTTGGAAGGAGGAGAGGGTTGTCTGTGTACATAAGGCAATTGTAACATTGCCTCAAAATTCCCAGATTCACCAGCTGGACTGGAGAGTAACCTTGAAACTGACCCTTGGACATACCAGATTAGTATAGGGAACTGTTTTTTTACTGATCAGATTAGGGAAGGGAACCGATTTTTCACTTGATCAGGAATGACCAATCGGGAGCCTAATACTTATGAGAAGTCAAGGAGGGTGTAGTGCTTTAGTTAGTCAGTGTTTCCTTATAAGAGCTGAGCAAGTGCAGGGCTTTAGAAAGAGAATAGAGTGATTACTTTGAGAGTTTGAACAGTTCTAAGGGAAAAAGTGAAGAGCAGACTTTGTGGAGCCTGGAATACTTTAAACCTGTTTAGGCGACACTGCCCAACGCTGCTCAGTGCGCAAAAAGAGTGTTGTAGGGTTTTAAGAGAGAGAGAGAGAGATCAAGGAGTTTAGAATTGACCCAAAATGGCCAATAAAACTACAGCTTTTAGGTAGTAACCACTCCTCCAGGGACAGGCAGGCTGTTCAGTGTTAACCACTCCCACTGGTGAACACAGAGACTTCCCTTTAGCCCAAGCAAGCACTGGCCTTCTAGAAACTTCCAAACAGTTCAGAACAGCAAATCTGTAACTGAACTTTCTTAACTTTCAGAAAGTAGGAAAAAAAGCAAGATTTTTTGTTTTTTTATTTCTTTTGTTGTAGTTTAAAGGTAGCAGAGATACACAAGCAGCAAAATAATCAGAACAGTGCAATAAATGACCCCACACTTGAGTGCTAGGCCAAAATCAGGTAAAATGCAGTTTTTAGAGAAAAAAATGATTTTAAATTAAGTGCAACACAGGAAATGCAGTAAACAGGCTCTAGATGTGTTCCAAGTACTGTTACTGTTACAGATATAAACTTTAGCAAGCCAGAAAATGCCAAAAAGTAGGCGGCAAAGCAATAAAACTTAACAAAAATCATAAGAAAATACTTAAAATCACAAAAGTGTCTCATTTTCTTCTCTCAGCTTTTTCTCCCCTTGGTAGGTGCTTCAGCAACAACTAGCAAGCCTGAAAAGACCTTAGATTAAGGCTCGGGTGGGGCAGCTTCGGTGAAACCCAGAACCTTTCTAGCAAATTCCAAGGCACGCTCTGTAAAGTGGACATGCACAGTGAAGTACAAGGTGAGTCAGCAAATTCAAAGCATGTACCCCCACCTAGCCTCATAATTGTGGTGGAAATCATAAGTCTAAAAGAGAAAAGTAGTCAGCAGTGTCACAAATGTAAAAAGGAGACTCATTTACAAAGGTTTTGTAAATCAAAAGAGGCTCATTCTTAAAAGAGAACATTCAAAACATTCAAATAGACAGGTTGAATAACTAGAAAGCTGTGACCCTACTTTTTACGTTGATGGTGTGTCTGTGCTTGGTGAAACAGTTAATGCAGCAGATTTGTGGGCAAAGAATGAAGTATTTTGTACTGTTCAGATTAATGAGTGACCCATAGAGCTCAAAGTTAATACTGGTTCAAAGTGCAATGTTATGCCGCAGAAACGTTTGTTAGAGTAAGTGCTGGTGAGAAGCTTGATCTGGCAAAGTGTGTGAAGCTTGTTGCTTATGGTGGTGAAGAAATTCAAACTGAATGCTCAGTAGCGCTTTCATGTTACTCTGCTGGGAACAGCTATAACTTGCAATTTTACTTAGTCAAAAGGCACTTACAGTCATTAATAGGTTTCAGAGACAGTTTGAAAATTGGACTGCTTTCATTTAATGTCTACCATGTAAGCCTGAAAAATGACCGTTCCAATTTCACCCACGCTTTTTTTCTACCTATGCTGATCTTTTCAAAGACAAACTAGGCAAACTCCCAGTTCTGTACTCCATGAAGTTAGACCATGAAGACAGCCTAGTTGTCAAAGCTGAGCTAGACACAATGGTGCAGCAAGGAGTGATTTCTTCAGTAGAACCACCATCTGAGTGGGTATCCTCCATGATGGTAGCTTATAGAAAAGCTCAGATGACATCAGAATATGTACTGATCTAGGACACTTGAACAAAGCACTTAAACAATCTCATCATCCAAAGTCGAAGAAATTGCTGCTATTATGCCAAAATGCCACTGTTTTGTTTTGTCTTAGTTGCAAAAAGTTCATTTTGGCAAATTTTGCTCAACAGAAAATCTTCACTGCTAACCACTTTCAGTACACTTTTTGGCAGGTACAGATGATTTTTGAGAATGCCATTTGGGATAAATTCTGCCAATGCAGTGGAACAATTTTTTTCTGGCTATCCACGTGCTATTATAGTAGATGATATTCTTGTAGGAGGCAATGGTGAAGTCGAACACGATAGAAACCTCTGGAAAGAGCTCATGAAATCAATCTTAAGCTGAATCCTCAAAAGTGCAAATTCAGGCTACAAGAAGTTACTTATGTGGGTCATTTGTTTACTAGTTCAGGCTTATGACCAGATCCTTTCAAGCAAGCTGTAATTATTGAGATGCCAGCTCCAGACAACATCCAAGCCCTACACATTATCTTGGCACGGTTAACTATTTAGGCAAGTTCATTCCAGACTTGAACCAACTTTCAGCACCGCTCAGGGAGCTCACATGCAAAGATGTATCTTGGTCCTGGTCAGTACAACACAAAAGAGCATATGATCCCTTGAAACAGAGAATTTGCAGTCCACCTACTTCTAAGATATTATGATATTCACAAACTAGTAACTCTTTCTTGTAATGCTTTGAAGTTTGGTTTTGGAGCAGTCATTCTTCAAGAGGGCAGACCAGTAGCCTATGCCTCCAGAACTCTAACCCAAACCTATGTGGCCTAGTGGGGTAGTGCAGTAGGCTGTAGCCGAAAGGGACCTGGGGTTGAATCATGGCAGGGATAATTATTTGGAGCGGGAGGTTGGCATAATGGTTAAGGTCTTTACCTTATAGACACAATGAGTAGGGTTTGACTGTCACATGGGGTAATTGGCTAGGCTTACAATGGTCCACATGGACAGTTAGCCTAGAACTAATCTATGAACCTATAAACTGAAAAACAGTATGCTCAGATAAAGAACTTTTAGCAATTGTGTTTGCATGTTTGAAGTTCCATGATTATATTTATGGCTGACCTGTTCAAATTGAGACTGACCACCTACCCTACCTCTAGTCACTACTTTGAGAAAGTTTATGCACAAAGCTCCTGCTAGATTGCAATGCAAGATGCTGAAATTGCAAATGTACTATTTCAATCTCATTTACAAAAAAGGCAAACTTCTTTATCTTGCTGATACTTTATCCAGCTTGCCCAGAAAAAACACTAAACAGCATGAAAATGAGAAACCTAATTTTGAATTCATGGAAATAAGAAATATTTTTTCCACATGTCTTGATGAGCGATCTAATTCTCCAGAAGCTCAACCACTTTATCAGTTGAGCATGGCCGTCAAAGCAATCTTGTCTACCACTAGAAGTGCAACAATATTTTCTTTACAGAGATGAAATTTTGTCTGACAATGGTATCATAACGAAAAGTCCAAAACTGATTGTTCCAAAAATCCTTGCAATAAGAGTATATTAAAATCTTGCATTGTAGCCATCCAGGAACTGATATGAAGGGCAAGAGGACTAGTATTTTGGCCTTCCATGTCAAGAGATATTGAGAGAGTACTTTCATCTAGTTCTGTTTGTAATAGTACTAAGCCACATCAGCAGAAAGAACCACTTCAGCTAAACTAGATTCATGAATTACCTTGGTCGACAGTAGCTAGAGATATTTTCGAATGGAGTGGTCAACATTACTTGGTATTAGCAGACTCTTATTCAAATTGGGTCGAGATTGACCTACTTCCTAATCTCATGTCAATACTGTCATTACTAAGCTGAAACATCATGCCCATGGTTGTCTGCACAAAGTTATTTCTGAGTTTTTACAAGTCAGCAGTTCAAGAGATTTGCTGAAACATGGGACTTTATTCATGTTACGAGTAGTCCTGAGTACCCACAGTCAAATGGTTTGGCAGAACATGCAGTTCAAAGTGCAAAACAGTTGTTAGAGAAGTCAAAACAAGACAATACCGATGTTTTTCTGAATCTCCTGAACCTCAGAAACATTCCTCATGATAATCATTTTGGTTAACCTGCCCAGAGATTTATGTCGAGACAAACCAGAACCACACTTCCAATCAGTAGCAGTTTGTCGTTTCCATGTGCTAAGAACAACAAAGCAGTGAAAGCTCAAATCCTGAAGAAGTGTTTGTCCAGAAGTTCTATTATGACAAGATCAGCAAACCACTCAGTCCATTACAAGAAGGGAGAGATAGTGAGGATGCAGACAGAAAAAGGTTTTGATCGGATTGGAGTCGTGAAAATTTTGTGTCAAGAGTCGAGATCGTACATTGTGGAACTGCAAGGAGTAGAATTTAGGCAGAATCAGAAATGTTTAGTACTGGTGTCTTGAGTCAGTATTACAGCATTTTGCCTGTGACACAGACTCTAGTTCTCAGAGTGACTTATCCCATGTTCCAGTTCCAGAGGACATTCCAGCAAATATCCCTGTTCATGAGAATATTCCCAAGAGTCCTGAAGCAGATCATTCAACAATGGCCATCTCTGTTGCTAAACCCAGTCCTAACTGCTACATTACAAGATGAGGTCGCATTTCCAGACCTTATTCCAGATAAACAGCAACTTGGACATGACTGTTGCTTTATTCATTAGTGTCTATATAATGTGCATGCCTGTTCAAATATCATTATCACTGCAAGAAAGCACATTAAAGAGGAAGGACGTAGATCAGTGTGTGTATGTGCAGTTAAGATGCTTTCCAGTTAGCAGGCACGTACATACAAGTACTAAGCACATGAAGCAAGAGTGCCATTTTGTAGTGACCTGCAGAGATGTAAGCATGCATGTATGTACTAGTCAGTTTGTTTATATTTACTGCTATCCATCCTGATGTGTTTGTTTGTAATAAAGCATATAAACTAACATCCGAGCATCTTTATCTTAACGAGCGACAAGAATCTCAAGTCAGCCAGGTTGGCTTGCTAAAATGGAGCTAGTGTTAGCTTCTCGAACAAAACATTAAGATCCCAAGAAGAGGCCACCGGTTTTCCTGGAGGCCTCTTATGCAAAACCTTTTCCAAGAACATTCTGAAATGAGACTGCCTTGAAAGAGGAGAATCAATGGGCTCACATGCTGAAATGGCCAATAAATGAACCCGACATGCTGAAATGGCCAATAAATGAAACCCGACATGCTGAAATGGCCAATAAATGAACCCGACATGCTGAAATGGCCAATAAATGAAACCCGACATGCTGAAATGGCCAATAAATGA
Source organism: Protopterus annectens (assembly GCF_019279795.1). NCBI lineage: Eukaryota > Metazoa > Chordata > Ceratodontiformes > Protopteridae > Protopterus > Protopterus annectens. Next base: position 1,721,395,794 of record NC_056744.1, on the reverse strand, counting down.
AACCAGACATGCTGAAATGGCCAATAAATGAAACCCGACATGCTGAAATGGCCAATAAATGAACCTTGACAGGAATAAGAAAGGCCATAAGATAGTAACTCATTCAACTATTATGAGACCAGAGAACAACTAGCCCAGAATGGATACAGATTTTGTTGGCGCCAAACTATAAAACCTTTTCCATTTGCTAATATATGATTTTCTAGTAGCAGACTTTCTTGCCTACATTAGTTCATGTTGCGTTCCCTCAGTAAAACAGGTACCTAAAGGCAATTTAGTCCCTATCGTCCAGGCAGTCAGTTGAAAATGATTGATGTTGGAGTGTATCAAAGAACCCTGTTCTTGTGTGAGTAGAACAGGTCTGTGAGGAAGCTTATGGTAATAGCTCCTGGCCATTTCCAAAAGACGGAAGCATGGTTGTCTAAGCCACAAGGGAGTCACCACTATTATCTTGGAGAATTCCTTCTGAATCTTCAGAAGTACCCTGGATATTGGTGGAAGGGGTGGAAAAGCATACATGGACATTCCTGTCCAAAGAAAAAAAAACGCATCTGTCTTCCAGGTCTTGTTGCATGTAGTCTTAGAACAAAATCTTGCCAGTTGATAGTTCAAAGAGGAGGCAAAAAGGTCTACTTGAGGATGGAGCAAATCCTGGAAGACCCCCAATCTAGTTTCCATTCATGAAAATCTGTCCTGGTCTTGCTAAGCTTGTCTGCCACACAATTTTGCTCTGAAAGAATGTAGGATGCCTGCAGAGTGAGATTATGCTGTGAAGGTATATCCCAAGGTAACATGGCTAGCCTGCAAAGAGAGGTACAACCTGGTTCCCCCTTGCTTATTGATGTACCTCATTACTGTGGTACTGTCAGAAACCACTTGAGGAGGTCCCAGAGACTACAGATGGTTCACAGATTTGAGTGACTTCATCAGGACAAGGAAATCCAAGATATCTATGTGTTTGCATCTGTCCTTGGTGTCCCACACCTTTTGCACTTTTAGTCCTACTGAAACTGCTCCCAAAGCAAACTACGACGTTTCTGTGTTGACTGACTGCTTTGGAGCAGGAAGGGAGAATGGGAGACCTGGATTCAAGGATATCTGTTGTCTTCACCAAAAAATAAAAATCACTTTTCTGACAACTCCCTGCACTAGAATTTGAAAAGATAAAGGGTGTTGATGCTGGAACCAATAGATTTCAGATACTACTGTATTTTTCTCAAGTGCAGTCTTGCTAGGGATATCATGAGAATCATAGATGCCATGACAACCAAAATCCTGAGGTATTCCCTCACAGTGACTGAATTCTGATAGGGAAAAGCTTAGAAATAGATCTAAATTTTTTTTTTCCTGTGGAGAAACGCTCTTTGAACTGAGGTGTCTAGCTGACATCCCAGGATCACAATCCTGTGCAAGGGAGTCAAAGACTTTTGAATATTCTCTTGGAATTCTGTCATTGTAGGAGATCTCTCACCCATGAAAAAAATATTCCCGGTACTTTGGAAAACACTTTGCAAAGATAAGAAAGTCTAAATATCTAAAAATATGTATACTCTGTAGCCTGCAATAAACTATAACCGGAGCTAGACACTCTTGGTGCAATGGGTAGTCCAAAGGGTAAGGCCGAGAACTGATAACGTGATCCAGACTCACAAAACCTTGAACATCTGAAGTCTGGATGAAAAGGGATTTGATGATAAGCATCTTTTAAGCCTAGTGTTACCAGAAAACTTGAAACAGGAAGAAGAGGTAACAGGTTGTGAAGTGACATCATTATGAATTTGGGCACGATCACAAACAGGCCTAGGAATGAAAGATCCAGAACTGGCCACCAAGCATTTTCTTTCTTTAGCACTACGAACGTTTTTGAATAAAATCTTCCCCACCTAGGAAGAAGGAATGGGTTCCATCATTCCTTGGGACAGCATGTGAAGAAGAACAAGAAAAACAAGAGTGTCTGGTCTAGAGGATGTGGAATGACCCCCTGGAAAGGAGGAATTTCCTCCCACTGTGTTTTGTAACCTTGATGAATGACATTTAGAACCCATTTGTCTGCAACAATCTTGTTGCCAAAGGGAAAAAATGGGGATTCAGACTTTATGGAATAAATGGGGAGCCAGGGTGGGAGTGATTCACAAGATCTCTTGAATAATCATTTAGACTTATTGGACTGTCCTTAGTTTTAGGATGTTTAAGAAGTCTTTTGGGAACTCCCTTGACATTTTTTCTTAAACATCTGTTTACCTGAATTCTCTTGAGATTGTTTATACTGTTTTTGCCAAAACTGGTTGAGGAGAAAGAAAATTCCTTGGACAACATGGAAAAGGAGGGCTAAAACATCTTAGAGGTACCCTGGATCATTCTGCCCTTTTCATCACATTTTTTCATCACCTCTGTAGCAGAGGAGCCAAATACTAAATCTCTATCAAAGGGAGAATTTACAATCTCATTTTTAACATCTGGTAGGTTCTGAGAATGCAACCATGTAAACCTCCTCAAAATAATACCAGTAGTCATATACTTGGGAGAAGAGTCAGCAGAGTGATACACATACTGCAAACAATAAGTAATGACCTATGCAACAGAAGTAACCAAGTGATTTAAAGCAGATTTTCCTCACAAGAAGAAACTGCAGATAAAACATTCTTCATACTTTCGTAATTTGTCAGAATCAGCTTTAACATACGAGCCTGACAACTCTAAGTACACACTTTTTTCCCCATACCTATTGCTAATTTTCCCATCCTTATCAGAAAGCCCACCATTCCAATTAAATATTTAAGTGTCTAGCTGCAGTGAGATCAACTAAAGCTACAGCTGCAGGGTCAGGTTTGGGAATAGCATATAAAATTTTAAAAGACTGAATAGCTTCATACATCCTATTTGCATCTTTATGGGCAGCTAGCTGACTATCGGGAAAATTGCAGGCAGTAACACACTCACACATCCTCTAAAGTAGACATAACAGGCGGTATGGAAGTAAGTTCTGGAAAATCCTTCTGTTAACAACAACGCAAGAAGAACCGCCCTCATCTCTAGGACGTTGATAGGGACCACGTGCATTGGACTGTCCTTCCCAAGCAATGCCCCCCCACACACCCTAGCTAGGAGGTGTCCATGGTCACCGTGGTTTTGGGGAAGAAAGGGACGTCCACTGACTAGGTCTGGGGAATGAATCCACCACCGAAGAGAGTTCCTGCATACTCGGGAGATACGGACCAGATGAGACAATGGTAGAGCTAGTAGAGACCATTGGACTGCTAGAATCCACTGAAGAATCCGCATGTCAAGTCACGCTAGGGGTAATAGGTTGACTGTGGCCGCCAGAGACCCCAACTCCCTCAGAACTATCTCTGCTGTTGGAACTTGGGTTTGAAGGACATACAAGATGTGTAACTTTAGACTGTGTACCCTTGTCTGGGGTGAGGAAAACTTTCATTTGGATAGTGTCCAACCGAGCCCCAATGAAGTCCTGGATCTGAAGAGGGGCCAGTGATGACTTGCTGAGATTGATGGTGATGCCCAGTCTTTTTGCTAGTAAGAAGAAATAATCCCTGGCTCGGAATCATACATGCTTGGTAGGGGCAGCGAAGAGGCAATCACCCAGGTAAGGGAAGACATGAATACCCTGAAGCCTCAGGTGAGCAGCAACTACTGACATCACCTTGGTGAACACCCTGGGGGCTACAGTGAGACCAAAGGGAAGGACTCTAGACTGATAATGACTGGCTCCCAGCCGGAAGTGGAGAAACCTCCGAGAGTGCCTGTTCATCTTGATATGATAGCACGCGTCCTGGAAGTTGATCAAGCACATCCAATCTTTCACCTGCAGGTACGGCAGGATGGATTGAAGAGTGACCATCCGAAATTTCTCCTTGGCTACTGACAGGTTCAAGGTGGATAGATCCAGAATGGGTCTTAGGTCCCCCATTTTTTTTGGCACTAAAAAGAACCTGGAATAAATGCCTGATCCAGATTGGCTTAGGGGGATGGGTTGGATGACTCGTTTTCTTAGCAGCTTGTCTATCTCTAGCACTGCTTCCTCCCTTGCACGGGTGGAATGTCTGGGAGGTGATTCGGTGGGAGAGGTGGTTTGATGAACGAGATGGAATAACCTCTGGATATAATTTGTAACACCCAATGATCTGTTGTTACAGACTCCCATGTCGCTGGGTGTAGCGATATGCGACCCTCGACTGCCTCCAGAGATGAACAATCGAGCAGCCCTTCAGGGCTGCTGCGCAGGTCTGTCTGAGAACGGTTCTTGAGATCCAAAGTTTCTCGGACCCCCTGTGCCTCTAGGACAGCATCTATCATAACCCCCTCTGCCTCTAGGGGAAGAGGAGTCCTGAGTGTCCTGGGAAAATGCCTGAGACTTCTGGAACCACATCTTCTTCATTCCTCTCCGATTTCTAGAGAAGGATCTTTGAAGGGCGGATAAGTGGATCCCAATGGCAGACAGTGTCTTCCTGTCCTTCTCACTATGACCAAGGTCTCTCGAACTGACTTCCCAAACAAGGAAGAACCGTCATATGGGGCACTTGCAAATGACGCCTTAAAGGGTTCCGAGAATTGACAAAAGCTCAGTGGAAAATCTGGGAGAGTGGAGCCGGGCTGAAACTGGGCTGGTCGTTGGCTTGGATTTCAGTGGAGGGCCCGCTGGAGCCGAGCAGTCAGGTGACTGCTTCTTCTGCCTGCCTTTTTTATGCTTCTTCTCTCCTTCTCCAGACCTCGTAGTGAGAGTTTGGGTCCCAGAGGTCTGGGAAGGAGAAGAAGCTGATGCCGAGGTAGAAGCTGGGGGTGCAGGGGCTGCCGTCCCTAAGGAGGGAAGTAAGCCATTTAGAATAAGCTTATCCCTACTGTCGTTAAGGGCCCGCGGGTTAAACCCCGCACAGATAGGACAAGGGGTAAGCAGGTGAGTGGCACCCAGGCATACCATGCAAGGAGTGTGGCCATTGGCTGGGAAGATCTTAAGGTCACACTCTGTGCATTTCCTAAACCCTGGTTTTGGGGTATTGGACATACTCCCAAACTGGCTAGCAGAAAAACACACACACACACACACACACACACACACACACACACACACACACACACACACACACACACACACACACACACACACACACACAAAACTAGGAAAGGACGAAAAGGGAAAACTTTTCTTTCTTTTTTTTTTAACCAACGACCAAACGCGGGTAGGGAAGGTAGGTTAGATATGGAATGGAAATCTCAAGATAGATAGGAAAAGGACCGAAAAAAGCAACTCACTTACCCAAAAGAGGCTCAAAGCTCAGACCACAATGCTGTTTCAGCGGCAAACAAAATCTGAATGGAAGAAGGAAACAGGGGCATTGTGGGTAAGGGGAGGAGCTTGGAGCTCAGATCAGATACTGGATATGCAGCCGTGTCAGATCTGATACGGATCCATAACCCACAGGTTGAAGACCTAATGAAGTCAACTATTTCAGATCCAACTTTAAATATGAGCCTGACAGCTCAAAATTCTGAAAATCAAAGTTGCAGAAGTACACAATTTTTTCCCCATAACCATCACTAATTTTCCCATCCTTATCAGAAAGCACAGCATTGCAATTAAATACTTAAGTGCCTAGCAGCAAAGAGATAAACTAAAGCTACAGTTGCAGGGTCAGGTTTGGGAATAGCGTATAAAAATTTAAAAGACTGAAGAGCTTCATGCAGCCTATCTTTCTCTTTATGGGCAGCTGGCTGACTATCGGGAAAATTGTAGGCAGTAACACATACACATCTGCCAAAGTAGACAAAACAAGTGGTATGGGAGTAGGTTCGGGAAAATTCTTCTGTAACAACTCAGTATTTTTCTGAGGGCTGGAGAAAACTCAGTGTTCTCGAACTGAAAACAACGGCAAATTTTAGTAATAGTCTCAGAGAAAGAGAAACTCCAGGGGATTCAGAAATTGAGCTCTCCTCTGAGTTTGTTTGTCTTTTCGGCTTTTTCCCGGTAAGGGGTCGCCACAGCGGAACTCCGGTCCGCTAATGATTGGCAGTATATTTTTACGAAATGCTGAGGTGCCAGCTCGACGCCCAACCTTCAACGAAGGCACGCCCATTTACGCACGCATGTCTTTCGAACGCTACCCAACCGCGGGGAGGACATGCAGACTCCACAGAGAAGGCACTCCCAAGCCACACTGAGAATCGAATGGGAGAACCTCTTGCTGTGAGGTAACAACGCTACTGCCGTACCACCGCGGCATTGTGAGCTCTCCTCTGAGTATGAATCAGAAATCTCAGGAAAAAATCATTAACCTTCCTATTCAGATTCAGAATCTCGAATCTCTTCAGATAAAGAGGCATCCCCTTTCTTTTACTAAAACTTACTTTACAAGGAGGATCAATAACCCTTAGCCAGCTCCAGTAAACTACTTCTATTCAAAGAAAATTGAGGAGGAGTTGGTATGTGCTTGGTTTTCTGTTTGTATTTGACAGGACAAATGGGGACAACCATTCTAACGGCAGCCGCTGATTCATCGGGGATGAGCACAGTATTCTGACACAGCAGGGAAACGGTCACTGTTCCCTCTCACAGGACTGACAAGAATGGTTCTTCCTTGCCCACTGAGCAAACTCCAACAACTGCAGAGGATGTGGCTAACCCCCAGTCCATAGTGTCTGTAGGTGCTTCACTAGAGTGATCTGGGATAAAAGATAAGTGGTCTGATTTACAACAAATGGCCACATCAGAGTCACCTACCTGTAACGGAGGCAAATTGCTATCCTGCTGCGGTAGCAAAAGACGTTTGCATATCTTTTTTCTTTTTGTCACTGGAAGAAGGACCAGCTATGGGACCGATAATCTGTTCCACGGTCAAGCCGAAAAAGGTGCTGCTTTCCCTGAGAAGACACGCTGCAAATGCCGGTAAAACTACCAGTCCACAAAAATTAGTTTTTGACAGAAAAAAAAATACTAAAAAGCACTTTCAAATACTACGACAACCCCACCAAGGAAAAATAAATACATTTTCTCCACAGAAAATATGTTTTCAGTTAGTTAACATTTCCTATAAACTGACAGAAAAGAGCTTCTCCATTTAAAAGTGCATTTCAATCCTGAGGCGATCAATTAAAACGCAGCACCCTAGCTTTAAAATAGGTTTCCTGAAGAGGAAAGTAATAAAACATCCACAAATCTAAAAAAATAGAAGGTGTTTTCCTCCAAAGAGAACTTATCTGCCCAGTAAAGGAAAACACAAGCTGACCGTCAATCCTCAAAAGCCTTAGAGGAGTGTACTCATTGGTGGCAGTAAAGGTCTGTGGGGCTTGGTGCCCAAACGTGTCTTTTAGTTAGCTCAACTAATGCTGATTGACAGTTTGTGTGTGTGGAAGGCTCCCTGAAGCTTTGGAAGTTGGCCAACACTTATACTTAAGCAATAACAGATGAGTGGTTGTGGTATATTAAAGATTTACCCACGGATGGCATGATTTCATCATGAGAGTGAAACCCGGATGATGACATAGCCAACCATGGGTAAAGTTTCAATATATTTACACTCAAGAGTCGGTTATTGTTGTTAAGCAATGACATTATTTAATAAAAAAATTCCCTATTTGTCTTAAATAATGTCTTTGTATAACAACATCATGGAGTTCCATGTTGTTTCCGCATTCTTCCGCATTACTGATGCACTGTGCATGCATATGGGACTTAAATTCCCATGCTTACACAGTACATCATTGTGTTGGAAAGCAAGCAACAGAGAAAGGAATATCTCCGTTGCCCTTAAAAAAAAAAAAAAAAAAAATTCTGGACAGCTTAGAGGTATGAGAGAGTCAAGTCAAAAATACAAGGAAAATCAGGTATGTTTCAGTTTTGCAGTACATACCTAATTTTCCATGCATTTTCTCTGCCCTCCATAAAACCTCTTGACCCCTTAGCTCAAGAAATATGCAAAGCCTTAAACAAGGCGACAAAGGTCCCTAGTGAAAATGCTGCTCGTATAAACTTAGAAAGCTGCTAAAATAACAGGATTTATGCTATCGTGCATTGACTTCCATAGCATATACTAACAGAAGAAAGTCTGGTGTCTGGACTTTTTCTATTGGTATATGCTCGATTTTACAACAGGCACTCTGGTAGGGCTGACCAATCAGTGAGCATGTTTTTGAATACTAATGAGCTACCACTGTATAATTGGCAGGATAAAACCCATACAGCTAAGGCTACTGCAGCAGTGATCAATATAAAGAAAATACAAGTGTTGAGATAGGTGTGCAAGTACAAGAAGACAAAGAGATCTGGAGTTAAATGACAGAGATCCAAAAAACTAAAGTGTGTAAAAAATCTGTAGAGTACTGTGACGACCCATCACTGGACCAGTAATCAAGGAGACTCAAACCTCACCACTGGCACCTGTGAGGATTTTCACTAGGAGGATGACAAGTATACACACAGTGTTTCCAGATGCAGCCCTCTGCATCAAGTCCAAGTTACCTTAAGCGCACACAGAAACCACAATCAGTCCAGGGCTGATTCTTCCTCTTTCTCCAGATACCAAGTAAGAATCCCCACTGGCACAGCTGTAGAGTTGAGTCCTTAGCCAGGGTTCCAAGCCAAGTCCTCCAAAACTCTCTCTGTCCAACCAGTGCTTCATGTCCCTGCCCAGGCAGCTGATATATATACACTCTTGGAGATTTATTTTACACACACATACACACCTGGGAAAGGCTGGCACAGGTTTACTTGCTAAGTTCTCTTCTGCCCAGACTATAAGGTAGTTATCACTGCCACAGAATCCCTTATCAGCTACTTTAAGGCCTTAACAAAGGGTGTCCAATTTTACTGTGCAATATTAATACTAATACAAATGGTAGTTTGACCAAGAGCAAGGATATTAGGAGTGGCCCACACAGTGTCACCAAATAAATATGCAGGTACTCTCAAAACTTAAATATCTCTACACAGATCAGCCACAATGAAAGGTTTAAATGTATTTAATAATAAACAAAAGAACAAGACAATACTAAATATAAATTCACAGTGACATTAGAGTTCAAAACCACAAGAAATATTTAAAACAACATTGCAGGATAGCCTCAAATAAAGAAAGAAAAATGTCTAAACTAAGCTTCACTATATTCCTGACAGAATTATACTAAAACATATGAACTTACTAATAGAGTAAGGCAGATGTGGAAAATTGATATTCTAGTTGTTGTCAGGTCCAAGACAGAATCCAGAATGGTCTGCCTCACTAATAGACTTCTCAAATTAATATTGCAAATATTACTGCTGGGATAACATGCAGAATGACATCATTTCTTGTCATGTGACTGCTAGTTCCCAGGCCAAAACCCCCATTGCTAGAAGCTGGCAGCATTTAGCATCTACTTGTAAAAACATACAGACAAGGGCTTTTCCCCAGATCTTTGGCAGATGCTGGAAGTCATAAAACATTTCCATTCCTTCATGCTTCAAAAGTAGCAATTATTTCACTTCAAGGACAATACAGAAATCTTCCCAGTACAGATCTTGTGCCTCTAGCTGCATTGAAAACTTGAGAGATAGCCTTTTATTGCGTAGACCATAAAGTAATTTAATTTCAGATATTTTTCTAAAGTTTGCTGGACCGAGGTTAACCTCTTATATTCCAGTTTCCACTGTTAAAATATATACATTTAAACAGTTACAATAGTGCATATACATTTCTCTTCTCTTCCAGTACGGCACACTGTGGTTACATTCCAAACAGCACTTTGCAAATACCTTTTCAACACACGCGTCTGTACAAACAGTTTAATATACATGGCATACAGTTCTAATACACTTGTAATACAAGCAAATTGTATAAACCATTTCGATATTCACCCAATGACATGTAATTATTTACAAAATTCCAGCTAGCTGTGCTGGCAGTATCTCTTTTCATCACAAGTACAAAAGTGGGTGAGGGAGGATTGCATTGTTAATCTGCTGTAAGGCAGAATGTGTAGCTAACTGCTGGGGACATAAACAAAACGGCATAATCAGTTTCATGTAAAACGGATCATATAACTTGACACTTTCTGAAAATTAGTCAAGTAGTGAATTAAATACATACCCAAGAAACATGTACAAGTTCAAAGTGGGCATATGTCAAGTCACTTCACCTAGTAGGACAAGTTCCCATAGGCCTAGCAGACGAACATTCCTAGCTCCCACCCCAGTACTAAGATGGATATAGCTCTAATGGCTTTTTGTAGCTGCAGCAACTGCCTTTACCAAAGCATAGGATGTGTGCATCTCTCCATTAAAATTTAGCCATGTCCTTCTGAAAATATAGAATTTCCTCTTAAGTAGGTAGGCAGCAAATCTCCATCCCTATCCAACCATTTTAGTCTGAAGCCAAACACTCCACTCCAGTGAGTCACCTGCTGTTAGAGTAGGACCGGTACTGTCTAATATCCAAAGGATTCCTTTTAAAGTACATTTACGTCCTTTATCAACAGGAGTTTATTTAAAGGCACTCAGGAGGTCCTCTCTCATGCCACTGAGGATATCCACTAGCTTCTACTTCCATGTATTCTCTCCTATCTGCCTCAGTACCTCCCAAATATTTTAACTTACTTTCTGGGTTGCATTGTAACTGTGGCATAGCTATAGGTAAAAGATGTGGAGGTTAAGGGACAATATATAAAGTTTCGGTTTGGGAAACTTCAAACCCCAAGTCAGGCTTACTTCTTACCATTATTTCTGCCTTCATCCTTGGTCTTGCTGGAGCTCTGGAATAGTAGAAAAAAAATCCTCTCTCCATTTTGATAACCACTCTACTAAAAGAATGCATCATGACAGCCAGCAGGGGAGAGAACTGCATCAGAAAAAAGATCAGTTTCAGCAAAGCTACACTCTGATCCACAGACTGTCAATTCATACTGCAAGCCGCGTGTGTGTGTGTGTGTGTGTGTGTGTGTGTGTGTGTGTGTGTGTGTGTGTGTGTGTGTGTGTATATATATATATATATATATATATATATATATATATATATATATATATATATAGGTTCACTTTGTAATTTCAAAATACTGAAATCTCGAATTTCAGTATTTCGAAGTTACATAGTCGAACACTCACATTTCCGAAACCAGCAGAAGCTCGAAATTCAAAATACCGAAGTACCAATATTTCAAATTTCAGCTTCCGTTGGTACGGAATGTGGATGTTTAGGTTTTATTTTGGTGTGTGTTAGTATGTTGGTTAGGGATTTAGTGTGCGCAAGTGTGTAGTGTGTGTGTTTGAGGGACTGTAAGATGTGTGTGTGTGAGTTTAGTTTGTGTTGCTGTTTGTGCGATCCCGGAGTTAAAATATATAAGTAGGGGGGTGTGGTGGGCGAAGCCCCACATGGGGGCTGCAGGGGGCTTGCCCCCCTGCTTATATGTAGTTTAGATAAGTTTGTTTGATTGTGGGGGGGGGGGGAGTTTTGTGTATGTTTATGTGTGTGCTGTATGTGTAGCGTGAGTGTGGGATTTTGAATTTCGTGGTTGCGTGTTTTCGAGTTTGCGAGTTTTGGTTGGGTTTTTGGCTTTGTGATTTCGGAATACTGAAATTCAGGATTTCAGTATTTTGAAATTACAAAATGGACCCATACACACACACACACACACACATACATACACATACATATATATATATATATACATATATATATATATATATATATATATATATATATATATATATATATATATATATATATATATATATACATATATATATATATATATATATATATATACACACACATACATATGTTTGTGTGTTTATGTGTACTCTTCCAGTGTCTTTGCAAGACCTGCTTAAAGATGCTCTCTTATCTAGCGCAAAGGGAAAAAAGTATTCCAAGCTTATTTAATGCGCATTCTGACCACCGAAGTGGAAAAAAATCATCTTCCAGCTAGCTACAGGACAGTTCGAAAAATTGACTACCTCCAAAATATTCAGAAACTAGTAACCACCACAAGACATTTTAGGCAAAGCAAGCATGACATCATCTGTGATGTGAACAGGCTAAATCAGCCATATTCCCCTTACAGACAAATGTTCTATGGCCGGGTTCAAGAGAAGAAAGGCAGGGAACCTCAGTGTACTGTACACTTGGACCTAAAGCTTATGGGCCAAATTGTACACTCCATAATCCCCAAGGGACAGAACCTTTACAACCTCACTACATTTTAATGGAAACCTAAAGGCCTTCAACATTGTAAAGAGATATTGCCAAGACAACCTATCAATGGCTGCTTTGAGCATCTGGCCAAAACTCTACATGGTTTTCCTTTTCAATCTTGGTCCTCTCAATTGTACCCACATGTCTCATAATAGCTGTTGAATATCTATTCATGATAACGCCAGTCTGGTTTGGGTGGACTGGGTCCCTCCCACCTTGGGTCTTAACCTCCTTACATAAACGGTCATAAACAATTTATATTCTACATTAAAGATGAAGATGTGGTGACAGAAGTTTAGGCCACATAAATCCTTATACGCCTTTCCAATCAAATAAACCCACTATATGCTTTCCATGATATAGGCATATAGACAGTTGATGAACTGTTGTAGTGGTATAAGCATTACACACCTTCAAAAACAGGGCAGAAGTTGTCTCACAGTGCTTATAAGGTCGTACATCTCATTTGTTTCTTCTAGGTGTGCGATGAATTAAAGTTATAAGTTTACTGACTAATGAAGAAATGTGATGGAAGCGACAGTGACTGAGTTAATGAAAGTCATATTGCTAAGAAGATGGTTATGGTTGAAAAAATGCAAACACGAGATGCACTAATGAGTTATGAAATAAAACTAGACAACAATCAACAGAATGGCCAGTTATTATCAGACTGACAGCAGAAAATGTCTACAAATGTCAAGGAGATAACAGTTTGGAACAGACTGTGGCACATACTGTACATGGCCTGTTGGATGGATATATCAGGAGACTGGAACGGTCTGAAGGTTGACAAGCCCTGACTTTTTCCGTGACTAGCAGCTTGCAATATAGGATAATGCTTGAAAAAAGAATTTGAGACTGACCGGTGTACTGGAAGGAAAAGAGGGCCCATACTTAATGGATTTTAGGAAAATCATCACTGGCCACCATGAAGATGATCAGACTGCAGTCATCTGCATTAGAGAGGTCATATGATAATCCCATGACTGTTCTGGTACAGGATGTGTCTATACAGGAAAATGAACAAGTACTATGACAGTCACTGCAACCAGGAAAGACATTTTGTGAAGAGTATTGAATGACATATGGATTATGATTATTTGGATATAAATTTTCATCAGAAATGTCAGTTCATGCATGCAATTGGAGTGTAAGAGATGCAGATTAAAATATACTCTCTTTTCCAGTTGTGTCGAAGGTGTATTCTCCGCTCTCATGGTGAATTTCTTGACAGCAATTTCTCAAACACAAGTTGGTTATGATCAAAGAACTGGTCACAATCCTCTATATTATGTTACTTACGACTGTGAGGGTTGTACTTCACTGTTATAACTCTCCACAGTGTCTTCTAAATGTGCACTGACACAAGTCTGCTTACTGATACATCTAACAACCATGCCTTAAGTAGGGTTTTAATAATGAGATATCAACTAAAATAAGGATACCATTACAAAGAAAGATAAAAAAAACAGATAGTAATCTACAGAATGGCCAACCATCCTATTGGTGTTCTATTGATGGCAAAATAATATTATTAATGTCAACGAGATATCATGTTGGAATAGACTATGGCGCGTACACGGCCTATTGGATGGATATATCAGGAGACTGATACTGTTTAAAGGTTGACAAGTAGGGTTTTAACAAGGAGACATCCATTAAAATACGGACATCATTAGAAAGATAGATGAAACATATTACATTTTGGTTACCATGCAATACTCACAGGCACCTTGTGTGAGTTTAGTAATAGCCTATAATATTAATATATTATATTTAATAGTGAATGTGCAAAGACAGGAATTTTTCAAATTGACAAAGAAATGAACATTAATGAAGCAGCAATATTACCTATCTAGGAAGATAACATTCTTGACTAAATGAAGGATGCTGCTATGCAGCTGAAATAGATATGTTTTACGGTCACTGCACATTTTGTAAACTGGGAAACAAGGGAAATTAAAAGGAAAGTTGAATTAACAGAGATTATGACAGTGCATGCAAAGAACCACAGCTAGGAAATCTGAAAGCCCTTGCAGATCCCCAAACTGATTCCCCTTTAACTCCAATTAAAGAGCAAAAAAAAAACTGCTACAGTGGTTACTATCATACAAGTGTTTCAGCTGTGACAACAAATGCAGCTGCACTCCTGCACCACAGTCATATGCAGATTGTGCCCCAAACAGGTTGCTTCTGGGACAGCCAATCTCTTCCCCCGGTTCTGTGGATATATTTATGACTTTCTGGTATTGAAAATGGAAAAACAAACTGCATGAAGATTTGCAAGGTTAAAATTGAGAATCTTGCAGTAGAAGAGGATGTATGAAAGCCTGTACTGCTTACGTAGTAAAGTCCAAACCGATAGATAACAAAGAAGTAATACCTTCCGTCAGTGGTAGTTTCAATTGGTACTATAATTACATGGATTATCATCCCTTCTCCCCCACCTAGCCTGCATTTGGGAAACGATGGACCTATCAAAGGCTGCTTTGAGCATCTGGCCAAAACTCTACTTGGTTTTCCTTTTCAATCTTGGTCCTCTCAATTGTATCAACAACATGCCTCATAACAGCTGTTGAATATCTATTCATGATAGCACCAGTCTGGTTTGGGTGGACTGGGTCCCTCCCAACTTGGGCCTTAACCTCCTTACATAAACGGCCATAAACAATTTATATTCTACATTAAAGATGAAGATGTGGTGGCAGAAGTTTAGGTCACATAAATCCTTATACGCCTTTCCAATCAATGGCAACATAGGCATAAAATTTTGTCAATGCAAAATGATAAAAAAGTACTGTAGGAGTAAACGATGCCTGTCTGTTTGTAAAGTGCAAAGTAGAAAACACTCAGTTTATTCCATAACTTTAAAATGTGAGTGGAATGGGGCCATTATATACATTATATATGCACAAAAATAAAAATGTTTTAAAAATATTTAGGAAATAATAAATTTAAGACACTGGAATTCAGAGGTAGACAAGGAAGGGCTTGGAGCAACAAACTGTCAATGGGTAATATACCAGGCACGTTTGCCTGGATGTTGATAAACTTTCTGAGGATGCTGGACACAAACACTTGTTAAACATAAGCACCACAATATGGGGAAAGTGACAGAAGAAGAACAGCAACACAACAGCTTTTAGAAAAAAGTTTACATGTCTAACTCGTATATTGGAGTATGTATACAGGGCAGTATTAGTATTGCTATTTCTAATAAGATTAAACCATTTCTTCCAGTTGTTATGGAAGTAAGAAGTGAACTTGTATAAACAAATAGCATCTGAGGTAGACTTTATCAGCAAATATGTAAAAAGACAAGAAGAAAAAACTGTTACAAAACACAAAAATGCCAAGCAGGAACAGAAGGATGAACCACTCCACAGTAAAAAAAAAAAAAAAAATGCACCTATTCAGGCCAAATTCAATAAAATCAATACTGGAGTTTATTGAAGAGAATAAAACAAATAAGCGCTTTCGTCCTGACCCCTTTAGAACTTCATCAGATAATAAATTTAATCACACAATCACTTTATATAGTACAGAAAAACTGGGTAAAAAAAATCATTAAACAATTAATACATTATTTAAACTGACACACCCCCTTAAAGGAAAATACATGTAAAAGACTATTTTATATATGTAACAAATAGAATCTGTATAAGATGGAATAAATTGATGGTTAAAAAACTCTCACTGTAGTGTAAAAACATAGATAAACTGTTATCTAAAAATACATAAATAATGAATAAATAATTATTTAAAACAGTGTTATCTTTCTAGGGTTTTAATTTTAAAAGAGAGCTGATAGAAATGTGTTCATTTAAGCCTGGCCAACTAGATGCATTAAGAAGCAGTCGCCAGTAAAGCTCCCTCTTTTTCTAGTAAAAGAGACCAGGCTCCACCTCGAGGTTCTGTAAAGAGACCAGGCTCCACCTCGAGGTTCTGTAAAGAGACCAGGCTCCACCTCGAGGTTCTGTAAAGAGACCAGGCTCCACCTCAAGGGTCTGTAAAGAGACCAGGCTCCACCTCAAGGGTCTGTAAAGAGACCAGGCTCCACCTCGAGGTTCTGTAAAGAGACCAGGCTCCACCTCGAGGTTCTGTAAAGAGACCAGGCTCCATCTTGAGGTTCTGTAAAGAGACCAGGCTCCACCTCGAGGTTCTGTAAAGAGACCAGGCTCCACCTCGAGGTTCTGTAAAGAGACCAGGCTCCACCTCGAGGTTCTGTAAAGAGACCAGGCTCCACCTCGAGGTTCTGTAGAGACCAGGCTCCACCTCGAGGTTCTGTAAAGAGACCAGGCTCCATCTCGAGGAACTGTAGAGACCAGGCTCCACCTCGAGGTTCTGTAAAGAGACCAGGCTCCACCTCAAGGTTCTGTAAAGAGACCAGGCTCCACCTCGAGGTACTGTAGAGATCAGGCTCCACCTCAAGGTTCTGTAGAGACCAGGCTCCACCTCGAGGTTCTGTAAGAGACCAGGCTCCACCTCGAGGTTCTGTAAAGAGACCAGGCTCCACCTTGAGGTTCTGTAATGAGACCAGGCTCCACCTCGAGGTTCAGTAAAGAGACCAGGCTCCACCTCGAGATTCTGTAAAGAGACCAGGCTCCACCTCGAGGTACTGTTTTAATATTATCAATGACAGTAAAATTAAAAGAATGAAAAGAGACCAGGCTCCACCTCTAGGTTCTGTAGAGACCAGGCTCCACCTCGAGGTTCTGTAGAGACCAGGCTCCACCTTGAGGTTCTGTAAAGAGACCAGGCTCCACCTCGAGGTTCTGTAACGAGACCAGGCTCCACCTCGAGGTTCTGTTTTAATATTATAAATGACAGTAAAATGAAAGGAATGACCAGTATTTTCCATTATGTGTTTGCTAAGTGCATTTGTATCTTTTTATGCTTTTATGTCATGCAAATGCTCATAGATACAATTTTTTAATTTACGGTCTGTTTTTCCAATATAAAAACAGCTACAACAATTGCATAAAGTGCAATAAATAATCCTTTCAGATCCACAATTGCATTTTTGATGAAGTTTTACTTCAATATTGTTTATCAGAAAAGTGCTACCTTCCTTAATATGTTTACAGTAGTTACACATGGCACACTTTTTCATGTGCCCAACATTATTCATTCCCTTTGGTTTCATCTCAAATATGTTCTTTAAGTTGCTGCCCTTCTTAAATACTATGGCAGGATGTCAATCAATAAATGGTCTAATGTCTTTTTCATGATATAATATGGACCAATTATTTTCTAAGATTTTTCTTAATATACAACTGTCATTAGTGTATATGGTAATGAAAGACGTCTTATAGTCTCTTTTTATTTCTTGGTTCTCCACATTTAAGCATTGAGTGGAGTTGTTGATACTGGTGATGCTGGTGTCAATATCTGATAGTAAAGGACTAAAATGACCTCTCTCCCTTTTATTTACTACTTCCAACATAATGTCAGTAATAAATTTATATGGATAGCCTCTCCTTGAAAACATGGATTTCAAATTGTCACATTCACTGAAAAAATCATCCATAACTGAAACCATTTGGGCTGACCTAACAAACTGGCCCTTTACAATGGATTTTTTCTGTTTCAGTGGATGTGTACTTGAGTAATGGAGTAAGGAGTTGGAGTAGGTCTCCTTTCTATATATTTTTGAAACAAACAATGTTTGTATAATCTTTAGTGAGAAGAACGCCCAGAAAGGGCAACTGGTCCATACTATAATTATATGTTAATTTTCAAAAACGTAGTAGTAGAATCCATACAAGAAATTTCATTGATGTGTTCTGGGGGTCCGTCCCACAAAATAAAAATGTCATCTAGGAACCGGGTGTAACATTTTACATAGTTGAACATCGGACTGTTGAACAAAAACTTCTTTTCTCATTGGGTGACAATATTTGCATACAAGTCCCCACAAGAAGAACCCATTGCCACCCCCTCCTGTTGCAGATATATTTCATGGTTAAAGTAGATGAAGTTGTTTTACAAAACAAGTTCAAGTAAGTGTGTATATACTTGACATTGTTGTGTTCAACTCCTTCATATAAGTATTCTGAAAACCATTCCAAGCCTGTGTTATGGGGAATAACAGAATATAAATCTTTGATGTCAATAGTCAAAAGGACATACCCAGTTTTAAATGGAGTATTGTTAATGAGATGTAAAAATCTCCATGAGTTTTTACATATATGGGTTTCAGAAAATACCAGTTCTTTAAGTCTAATATCTAAAAGTTTTGTGAGTGGGTGGGTAATGGAACACAATGGGTCTCATGGGTGGCTGTTCGAGGTTTTTATGAAGTTTTGGTAACCCGAACATCACTGACATCCTGGGATATGACACTGTGAGATAGTTTAACTCTTCAATGATGATGTACTCCTCTATAAATAAATCCTGTAACTCGTTCTTAATTCTATTGTATGCTGTGTGTAATTCATTCAAGGAGGACTTTGCATATGCTTTCCCATTCAAAATGTGTAACATCTTGTTACCTCATTCATAAGGACTACACCTCCTCCCTTGGCAGGTTTCATTATTTTGATCAATTCAAGTACACTTTTAATGTCCTGTAATACACCCTCCACATTATTGCCTGCCTGTCTTTGTTGATTAATCCTTAAAAAATTACGAATATCAAGTTCAGATATTCTTTCAAACAGTTGGATAATTGGGTGAAGGGAGGGTTGTATGTGCTTGACATGGCTAAAGGATTAATAAAATCTTCTGATAATGAATTCTGAAAAAGGACCTTGAAATTCAACTTATGTGTGTATAATTTCAGGTCAATTAATGTGCTGGAAATGTCTGTGGGTTGAGCAGGTATGCAAGTAAAACCTTTTGAAAATAAGTCACAGTGCTTAGTCTCAATAAACACATCAGAAAAATTGTACACTTTGAAATCGCCTTCATTTAGTGATAGGACAATGGCGTAGTACATGGTCAGAAAACACCTCTAAAATAGCTGGAAAATCATTATTTAATTCCTGTTGGACCAAGTTTGTTTCTGTGCCCCTCTCCCCCTCAGACTGAATCTCTCCCTTGTGTTCCATTGAGTACTGGGGGGATAAATGTTCCCCTGATCTGTTTCCCAGGGTTGGTTTGAGACTGCTGTTTTGTTCCTTATTCTCTCTGACCTTCGTAGGGGTAGGAATTCTCGTGGGTCTAAAAAATCATTTTGTCCATTGTTAGCAATATCACAGTCAACTTCAGTGTTGTTAACAGTATTGTTACCAGCAAAATTACCATGGTCTGGGAATTTTTGTTACCCCATTCCTGTGAAGGAGGTGGTTTGGGGTAAGCACATCCCTTCCTGTAATCATTTTTGTCCCTGTTAAGCTTTTTTTACCTTATGTGCTGTTATAAAGGTAGATAACTGCTCAATGCTGCAAAAAATATATGTGTATTCATCTTTAAATGAATCATATTGTGTGTTCACTTATTCTTTTATCAAGCTCTGAAACACCAGTAATTAAATCATTAATCATAACATCATTACTTTTCACAATAACTTTCATTTATTCAACACCATGAGCATCAAAAAGAGTCATAAGTTCTTTATGCAGGTCAGAACTTGCTTTTAAACCACTGGGATAATGCCACATTCTGAGTCCCTTAGGAACAATGTGGTCTTTTATACATTCAGCAAAGTATGCACTGTCAAGTTGCAAGTGCTTGATTTTTGAAAGTTTGTATTCAAATTCTTCTAAAAGTACCCGAATATTATTGTTAAAAACAGTACCTGTTGGTTGCTTTTCACTGTTCAAAACTATGGCTTCAGTATGCCAGTCCTTTACAACTGGAACAGAACCTCTGTAGTTGGAACAAACACTTGATCCTGCCACAGTAGGTTGAGAATCCAAATTTACAGTTCTCTATCCACAATGGATTGAATGTTCATCTTCATTAGTTAATCCAGCCCTAAGGGATGTAGACTTCAATGAATTAAGTCTTTGTAGTGTGTTTCCTTCATTCAAAATGCTCTGTAAACTAGTAGGAGCAACCACTGCTTCTCCTGGAGTGTTCAGAGTGCGTCGGACATCATCAGGGGGCATGGCCACGTCATTATTATTACATATATGTAAAGATTCAAGGAGTTTTTTTACATCTCATTAACAAGACTCCATTTAAAACTGGGTATGTCCTTTTGACTACTGACATCAAAGATTTATATTCTGTTATTCCCCATAACACAGGCTTGGAATGGTTTTCAGAATACTTATATGAAGGAGTCGAACACAACAATGTCCAAGTATATACACACTTACTTGAACTTGTTTTGAAAAACAACTTCATCTACTTTAACCATGAAATATATCTGCAACAGGAGGGGGTGGCAAAGGATTTTTCTTGTGGGGGCCTGTATGCAAATATTGTTGTCACCCTATGGGAAAAGAAGTTTTTGTTCAACAGTCTGATGTTCAACTTGTGGGATGGACCCCAAAACAATATAGCACATCAAAACCAAGAAAATCTAATGGTATTACTGCTCAATGCTAGGAGTCTAAACAAAAAAACTCCACTCCCTAGAAGCTCACTTTACCCTAGAGAATGTTGATGTCTATGAGGTCACTGAGACATGATTTAAAGCCGCAGAGAGTACACCAACAGTGCAAGGTTATAATGCCTTACACACATTTAGATCAGCTACTTCACAGGCAGGGCATAAAGGTGGAAGTGTCTCTATTTACATCAAAAATAAATATACTTAAAGGCAAGTGAAACAGGACAGTGCACTTGAGCTGCTCCATGTTCAAATCACCCTAGGCAAAATCCAAGCTATAGGTCCCCCCTCTATAACCCAAGAAACCCATACCATGTACTGAAACTTATTAGAATCACTAACCATCCAACCCAATACCATATTCATGGGCAACTTTAATTACTTCACTAATAACTGGGAATCCTATACGATACCAAACATACAGACACAGAGATTCCTGGATTTTGTAAACACACATTTCCTGAACCAGATCATACCTGTCAACTGTACAGATTTTCACAGACTGTCTAGATTTTTTCCTCATATTTTTAGTCTGTACATTTAAAAAAAGTGTGTTTTTGTGACAAATCACTGGGATAATCCAAGGATTGAGGTCACTAAATAATGACACACATTTTAATTTCAGACTTCATATCCTTCAGAAAATGTATGCTAACATCAATCTTGTTATTCTAGCAACTTTTTGAGTTTATAAGAGCACTATTTAAAATGTGTTCCTATTTTTGGGCCTTTGTCCCCCATACTATATCAGGCTTTGTCCAGATTTCTTGTGCTAAGAGGTTGAGAGGTATGGACCAGATAGTCAATATGTCAACCAGGGGTGCAGCCATACTGGATCTGGCCCTCACTAATATGGGAAAGTGCTGCACAACCCCTACTGTAAAGACTTCCCTGGTAAGGTCAGACCACAAAATGGTCTCTTTTGAAGTAGAAATGAAACCTGGACCCCGGCTAAACCTGGAATATTCAGGAAGTATTCTAAGGCTAACCTCTTGCTATTAAGTGAGAACCTGATAAAATTTCAAGCCCCCATAAACCCTTAGAACAGTGCTGCCTTTGCAGAACTGTTCACAGATACCCTGTACAACCATGTTAATAGCTGCATAGAGGCAACTGTACCCACCAGGAAAAAGTACAGAACTAACTCAAGAAACAAGCCGCCCTGGTAGAATCACAAAAATCAATAGGCTGTATAACAGGAGGAAGAAAATCATGGCAAAAATTAGGTGGTGCAGCACCCAGCAGGCTAAAAGCATTCATCAAACTAAACCTCAGAGGACAAAAAGTCTACCAAAGCCACATTTGAGGTAGGTTTGGTCTCCCAGGCCAAGGACAACCACAAAGCATTATTTAGCTATGCTCACAACCTCAAAGAAAATACGCAATTGTGTGCAGAGCTCATTGTAAATGGAGCCAACTATACTGAGCCAGAAGATCTAGCAAACCTCCTGGCTGATAAATTCAGCTCCATCTTTACCCCTTTTTCTCCCTCAACCTTCCCCCAGGAAACATCATCAAATATAATTCTCCCCACGAACACTAGGGAACAGGTCCTTAATGCTCTCTCTTTAAGACCAAGAACACTGCATCAATGGGCCCAGGCAATCTCCCAGATGCCTTCTAAATAGCATGAAACAAGATCTATCAGGGCCTCTGGAATTACTACTTAACTGTAGCCTCCAAACAGGCTTTGTGCCTCGTGAACTGAGAAAGGCAACAATCATCTCTCTGCACAAAGGTGGGCCATCTACAGATCCTGGAAACTACAGTCCCATAAGTCTCCCTAGTCTTATATGTAAAGCCATAGAAAGAATGATCATGGATATGATCAATGGAGATATAGTAAACCTCCACACACTGGACCGAACCCAGTTTGGTTTTGTCAAGGGCAGATCATGCCTACTCAACCTGGTGGACTACTTTCAGAAGGTCATCAAAGCAATGGATGAAGGCAAAATTGTTCACACTGCCTACCTTGGCCTGGCCAAGGCAATTGACACAATACCCCACTCAGGCATTGTTGAAAAACTCAAGAGGTTTGGTACAAACTCATATGTCACCCAGTGGATAGCCAAATGGCTCACAAACAGGCCCTTTGAAGTTAGAATTGGGAAGTCCACCTCTACAAAGAGGCCAGTCACAAGTAGAGTCCCTCAGGGATCAGTCCTTGGACCGCTCCTTTTTGGCATTTACTTCTCAGAAGTCAAGGCCAATGTCAGTGTTTTTTGGCTTACTAAATTTGCACAAGATTGCAAATTATGAGCTGTCAATGGATCTCACACTGACACAAATGTACTCCGGGAGGGGCTGACACAGACCAACAACTGGTGTCAGAGCCATGGACTAAAATTACATGCTAAGAAATGCATAATAGTATCCTTTGAGAAGTCATTCATCCCTGGTAACTAACATATTGACAACACACCCCTTAGAGTTTACCCAGTAGTTAGGGACTTAGGGACACACACAGATAGTAATCTAGCCTTTGACCATTACGTGTCTACAGTGGTGAGGAAATCATTCTATGTTGTGCAACTTATAAACAAAGATACGGTATCTAATTCCAAGGAAGTCATTGTTCCACTATATTTGCCATTCATCAGACACATCGTTGAGTACAATGCCCCCTTTAGTATGTACCCAACCAGGCATATCCAACAACTGGAACGTCCACAGAGGTTCCTCACTAAAAGAATACAGAGCATAAGCAAAATGTCCTATGCAGACTGCCTCAAGGCTCTATCCCTGCATTCTGTCTCCAACAGGCTTCTGAGGGGAGATCTATGCCTGGCATACAGGGCATTGTCAAACCCCATTCTGATGGACCTCCTGCATATCCACAAAACAAACAGCATCAGAATTACCCATTCTAAAGACTTAAATCTTGCCTGTGATATAAACTGGACCTGCTGGAGAGATAGGTATGTATCCCAGAGACTACCCAGTCTATGGAACAGGCTCCCCATCCATGTGAAGCAGAGTTCCTCCCTAAACCAATTCAAGTGCAACTTGGACAACTGGATGATAAACCAGAAATTCATACCTGGTTTGGCACCTATGTCTCTAATGGACACAGGCAACCTGTAAATGGTTCATCGCCCAGGCCCATGCTTATACCTATAAAGGGTAAGTTGTCAAAGATTTGAGAAGCATGGGCACTCTCAAAACTGCCCTTATGGTCATTAGCCTAGCAAACACTTATGAACCTATGATATATTACATTCTTATGGTTTAGGTGTGTGTGTTTCAGTTCTATGCAAGTCTTACATTTGTACTGATGAAAATGTTTAAATGAATATTACATCACACAAGTCCTTTGCTATCCACTTGTTGGATTTATTATTTTAATTGTTGTTTGCATCCTACAGTAACATAAGGATAGTTGTTTTTTTTTTCTGCGCAAGTAGTTAGGTTTCTACTATAATCTGTTCAAGAAGGTGTGCCTTCTTCTGCCTATAAATGTCTTGCACCGATTTGGCATTTAGTAGAGACCTTGAAGCGGTACTCAGCAAAGCCAAGTCCAGAATGTATCTTAGGGAAAACTCAAAATGAAAGCACCTATGCATAGGAACACATCTGTCTAGTAACATATGTGATTACTAAAACAATATGCAACATAGGACATAAACTATTAGGTGGCAGTGAGCTGACTACTAACACCCATGATTTTATTTAAAATAGTTCTACATTTTTAACAATTTCTATTTGAGTATATAAAACTGGCACTTAGGAATCCTAATGGTTAGGGTATCTAAGATGAATGTTTTCTTACTAAACTGATCAAGCATCCTACTCTCCCTGTCATTTGGCTTGGGATTCCAAGATGCAACCCAACAGATTCCTTATGGACCCACTACTGCATTCTTATGAGGATATTTGTAGGATTTCTGGACTACACAGGCATGCTTTGGCTATATAAGGAGCTGAAGTTAGAAGTTTAGCTGCAAGGAAGTTTCATGGAAAACATTATACGAGACTTCAAAGACTGAAGAAATGCCAGGAGTCTATGTTCAGGTAGTCCCAGTGGTTGTCTGTACCTCATCTGAGTATGGGGACTTCCAACTGAAGGATTCCCTCATTCTGTGATGGATATCCCCAAAATAAAAGTTCTCATGTGTGACACCAAGGACAGGAAGCCTTCAGAATATGATTGAAGAAAAGAGGTAGTGAAAAACTGATCTACATAAGCCAGTTCCTCTGCCTCAGACTCAGAAGAATCCAAGTCCCTTTAGGGAGGTGGTTTCTTCTGCAGACGGCATTCTTGGAGGAGTTTTTTTTTTTTTCCACTTTTTAGGTGGTTACTACAGTGAGTAACCTACCAGTCCTGATACTCCCTTTGAAGTGATTTATTTTGGGGACAAGATCTCCAGGATGATGCAGTTCTTTAAATGGGATTGTGCTGAGGTTTCTGAGGTACATAATTAGAAGTTATGTACTCACCATAACGTTCCATCTGAGTAGGTGTATTCATTTGTCTGCAACCTGTGGGTTATGGATCCGATATCGGATCCGAACCGGCATAGTTTTCCAGCTATGGATCCAAGCTCTCAGCTCCTCCCCTCACCCATAATGCCCTGCTCTACCCTCATGACCTCAGATCGAGTTTGCCAAAGCAACAATACCCTCAAAAGGGTAACACGGAATATGCAGGAAACTGAAAGGCCAGGGGATAGGAGGCGGGATGGTTGCAGACAATGAATACACCTACTCAGATGGAACGCTATGGTGAGTACATAACTTCTAAATCTGAAGTAGGATATTCATTTGTCTGCAACCTGTGGGACAGAGTCCCCAGCTACCTGAATCTTGGCGGCCATCATGGAAGGATATTCCGGAGCACCGCGGAGCCAAAGGATGCTCTACCCCTAGATGCAAGATCCAACTTATAGTGAGAAATAAATGTATGAGATGAAGCCCACGTGGCTGCTGCACAAATATCATCTAGAGGAATCCTAGCCTTGAAGGCTGCCGAGGTAGAAACTGACCGGGTTGAATGGGCATGAACACCCCCCGGTGCGGGCCTTCCTGACGCTTGATAAGCCAATAAAATGCACTGTGAAATCCAGCGGGACAGAGAAACGTTAGAAATTGGCTTGCCCAAATTGAATTTTGCAAAGGAAATAAACAGCTGGTCGGATTGCCTATGACCAGCTGTCCTGTTGAGATAAAATCTTAGTTGCCTGTGAACATCTAGTGAGTGTAGCTTATATTCACCTTTGTTTTCATACTTAGGGAAGAAAACAGGGAGGTTAATGGATTGATTGATGTTTGCTTCAGAAGCGATTTTAGGAAGGAAGGACGGTTTGGTCCTGAGGAGACACGGTCCGGATGAAATACCAAGTAAGGAGGTTTAGCTGATAAAGCTTGAAGTTCAGAAACTCTCTTGGCTGATGTAATGGCTACCAAAAAGGCTGTCTTGTAGGACAAGAATTTGAGATCCACGTAGCGGGCTCGAAAGGGGGGGCGGTCAAGGCCTGTAGGACCAAAGAAAGGTCCCAAGGAGGAACTGCTTGCTTTATAGGGGGCCTGAGAAGGAAAGTACCTTTAAGAAATGTTTTGCACAATTTGGCTGACATAAGAGGATTAGACTCATGACCAATGTGATAGTGAGAAATTGCCGCCAGTTGAACTTTTACTGTGGAACTGCTGGCACCATCATTAAAGAGAGAGGTTAGAAAATCAAGCACTACAGGGAGAGGAACCGTGAAGGGATTTAGGCCTTGCCGCTCCGCCCAAACAGAGAAGCGTTTCCATTTGCTTCGTAAACCTTTCTAGTGGATGGTTTATGAGCCACCAAAATAGCCTTTACCGGTGAAGAAATACCGAGTCCTTATCAAGAGTGGAACTGGAGCAGCCAAGCGGTCAGCTTCAGGTTGTCCAGGTTCGAGGAGGAATGCAGGATGGATGGGAAATCAGATCCGGGATGGGATCTAGAATCCAAGGAGGATTCACCGAGTGAGACCTGAGGAAGGGGAACCAGATCTGTCGAGGCCAGAATGGAGCAATGAGAATCATTCTGCAACCCACCCGAGAGGCTTTCTGAAGAACTTGGAGCATCAGAGGCAAGGGTGGATAGGCATACAGAAGACCGGGTGGCCAAGCATGCACCAGAGCGTCTCTTGGGGTACCTCCGGGAGGAGGTATTAGAGCGAAAAAACTGTCGACTTGGTGTTTGAGGGAGAAGCAAAAGATCGCATGAAGGGTTCCCCACCGTGCGAATATGCTCCGCTACTTGACAATTGAGAGACCACTGTAAGGGGTCAGAATGGTGCGACTGAGCTTGTCCGCTAGGATGTTGGACCGACTCGGAATGTGCGTTGCTATGAGAAAGCGATTGGTGGAAATTGCCCATTCCCAAACTCTCATGGCCTCTCGACAAAGAGGGTAAGACCTTGTTCCCCCTTGCTTGTTGATGTACCAGACAACAGACATATTGTCCGATTGAATCGCAATTGTTCCCAAGGGAAGAAAGTCCTGAAGTGCTAGCAACGCTAAGAGCACTGCTCTCATCTCTAGAACATTGATATGCAGTAAGGTCTCTGAGTCGCTCCACGTGCCTTGACTGTCCGCCCATAAAAGTGCCCCCACCCGAGGCGGAGGCGTCCGTGGTCACCGTGGCGAGGGGAGAAGCACAAAATGGGCGACCCTCGTGGAGATCCGGGAGTGGAGCCACCACAAGAGGGACCGCTTGCAAGCCTTGCTGATCGCTATGGGATGATGCATGGGGAGAGCAAGGTATGACCACTGTACTAAGAGCGTCCACTGCAGAATGCGCATGTTGAGCCTGGCAAGAGGAAGAAGTGCTATCGACGAAGCCATGGACCCTAGAGCCCTCAGGACCAACTCCGCTGGAACAGAACATGAATGGAGAATGGCCCGCACCTGGAGCTGCAGATTTAGAACTCTGTCCGCAGTGAGGAAGGCTCGTAAACTCCTTGTGTCTAGTCTGGCCCCTATGAAATCTAAGAGCTGAGTGGCCAGGTTGGACTTGTTTGTATTTATTGTGATGCCCAGAAATGGAGCAAGATGGAGAAAGGAGTCTCGAGCCGAGAGAAGTAGATGCCTTGTTGGGGCGGTAAGGAGCCAGTCGTCCAGGTAGGGAAAGACCTGCACCCCCTGAAGCCTCAGGTGGGCCGCTACCACTGCTAGTACTTTGGTAAACACCCTGGGGCTGTGGTGAGACCAAAGGGAAGGACCCGAACTGGTAGTGACTGGCTCCCAGCCGAAGCGGAGAAACCTCCTGAGCGCCTGTCCATTAGGATGTGGTAGTACGTCCTTGAGATCTATCGAAAGCACATCCAGTGGCCTTCTCCCAGAAGGGGGAGAATAGATTGTAGAGTGACCATTCGGAATTTTTCTTTGGGGACTGCCAGATTCAAGAGAGAGAGGTCTAGGATTGGTCTTAGTTCCCCGGTCTTTTTTGGCACTAAAAGAATCTGGAGTAGAACCCTGATCCGATCTGGTCTGGGGAACGGGCTGGATGGCTCTTTTCTCTAGCAGATGGCCAATTTCTGCCAAAGCCGCCTCCCTTGACCGGGTGGTACGCCTGGGAGGGACTTCATCTTTGGAAGGTGAAGGAAAGGAATGCGATATCCCTGGATATGATCTGGAGAACCCAGCGGTCCGATGTTATGGACTCCCATGCCGCTAGGTGCCCCAACGCCCGACTGCCTCCAGAGTAGAGCAGTCGGGCAACCCCTCAGGGTTGCTGCGGGCCGCTCAGAGAAAGGTTCCTGGACCCGAAGTTTCTGGGAGCCCCTCTGCCTCTAGGGCGGCGTCCTCCCTGTCCTCCTCTGCCGCGGAAGGACTGGTTGTCCGAGCAGGCTGGGACTGCTGCGACTTCCGAACCACATCTTCTTCTGACCCTTTTGGTTCCTAGAATAGGGCCTCTGGGGTGCAGAGAAGCGGATTCCGACGGCAGACAGTGTCTTCCGTCCTTCTCGCCTGGGTCAACGTCGCGAACGGTCTTGCCAAACAGAGCAGAACCATCAAAGGCGTTATAACGACGCCTTGAAGGGCTCAGAAAATCGTGGCGGAGCCAGGCCTGACGCCTCGTGACCAGTCCTGTCCCAGCGGCTCTAGCGGCGCCTCCGTAGCATGGGAGAGTAGCCGCATAGAAGTATTTGTGGATCAGCTATGCCCCCGGGTAAAAGCATTCATCAAACTAAACCTCAGAGGACAAAAAGTCTACCAAAGCCACATTTGAGGTAGGTTTGGTCTCCCAGGCCAAGGACAACCACAAAGCATTATTTAGCTATGCTCACAACCTCAAAGAAAATACGCAATTGTGTGCAGAGCTCATTGTAAATGGAGCCAACTATACTGAGCCAGAAGATCTAGCAAACCTCCTGGCTGATAAATTCAGCTCCATCTTTACCCCTTTTTCTCCCTCAACCTTCCCCCAGGAAACATCATCAAATATAATTCTCCCCACGAACACTAGGGAACAGGTCCTTAATGCTCTCTCTTTAAGACCAAGAACACTGCATCAATGGGCCCAGGCAATCTCCCAGATGCCTTCTAAATAGCATGAAACAAGATATATCAGGGCCTCTGGAATTACTACTTAACTGTAGCCTCCAAACAGGCTTTGTGCCTCGTGAACTGAGAAAGGCAACAATCATCTCTCTGCACAAAGGTGGGCCATCTACAGATCCTGGAAACTACAGTCCCATAAGTCTCCCTAGTCTTATATATAAAGCCATAGAAAGAATGATCATGGATATGATCAATGGAGATATAGTAAACCTCCACACACTGGACCGAACCCAGTTTGGTTTTGTCAAGGGCAGATCATGCCTACTCAACCTGGTGGACTACTTTCAGAAGGTCATCAAAGCAATGGATGAAGGCAAAATTGTTCACACTGCCTACCTTGGCCTGGCCAAGGCAATTGCACAATACCCCACTCAGGCATTGTTGACAAACTCAAGAGGTTTGGTACAAACTCATATGTCACCCAGTGGATAGCCAAATGGCTCACAAACAGGCCCTTTGAAGTTAGAATTGGGAAGTCCACCTCTACAAAGAGGCCAGTCACAAGTAGAGTCCCTCAGGGATCAGTCCTTGGACCGCTCCTTTTTGGCATTTACTTCTCAGAAGTCAAGGCCAATGTCAGTGTTTTTTGGCTTACTAAATTTGCACAAGATTGCAAATTATGAGCTGTCAATGGATCTCACACTGACACAAATGTACTCCGGGAGGGGCTGACACAGACCAACAACTGGTGTCAGAGCCATGGACTAAAATTACATGCTAAGAAATGCATAATAGTATCCTTTGAGAAGTCATCCATCCCAGGTAACTATCATATTGACAACACACCTCTTAGAGTTAACCCAGTAGTCAGAGACTTAGGGACACGCACAGATAGTAATTTAGCCTTTGACCATTACGTGTCTACAGTGGTGAGGAAATCATTCTATGTTGTGCAACATATAAACAAAGGTATGGCATTCTACTTCCAAGGAAGTCATTGTTCCACTATATTTGCCATTCATCAGACACATCGTTGAGTACAATGCCCCTTTAGTATGTACCCAACCAGGCATATCCAACAACTGGAACGTCCACAGAGGTTCCTCACTAAAAGAATACAGAGCATAAGCAAAATGTCCTATGCAGACTGCCTCAAGGCTCTATCCCTGCATTCTGTCTCCAACAGGCTTCTGAGGGGAGATCTATGCCTGGCATACAGGGCATTGTCAAACCCCATTCTGATGGACCTCCTGCATATCCACAAAACAAACAGCATCAGAATTACCCATTCTAAAGACTTAAATCTTGCCTGTGATATAAACTGGACCTGCTGGAGGGATAGGTATGTATCCCAGAGACTACCCAGTCTATGGAACAGGCTCCCCATCCATGTGAAGCAGAGTTCCTCCCTAAACCAATTCAAGTGCAACTTGGACAACTGGATGATAAACCAGAAATTCATACCTGGTTTGGCACCTATGTCTCTAATGGACACAGGCAACCTGTAAATGGTTCATCGCCCAGGCCCATGCTTATACCTATAAAGGGTAAGTTGTCAAAGATTTGA
Source organism: Protopterus annectens (assembly GCF_019279795.1). Taxonomy (NCBI): domain Eukaryota; kingdom Metazoa; phylum Chordata; order Ceratodontiformes; family Protopteridae; genus Protopterus; species Protopterus annectens. The sequence continues at coordinate 1,721,365,070 of NC_056744.1, read as the reverse complement.
GAAGCATGGGCACTCTTAAAACTGCCCTTATGGTCATTAGCCTAGCAAACACTTATGAACCTATGATATATTACATTCTTATGGTTTAGGTGTGTGTGTTTCTGTTCTATGCAAGTCTTACATTTGTACTGATGAAAATGTTTAAATGAATATTACATCACACAAGTCCTTTGCTATCCACTTGTTGGATTTATTATTTTAATTGTTGTTTGCATCCTACAGTAACATAAGGATAGTTGTTTTTTTTTTCTGCGCAAGTAGTTAGGTTTCTACTATAATCTGTTCAAGAAGGTGTGCCTTCTTCTGCCTATAAATGTCTTGCACCGATTTGGCATTTAGTAGAGACCTTGAAGCGGTACTCAGCAAAGCCAAGTCCAGAATGTATCTTAGGAAAACTCAAAATGAAAGCACCTATGCATAGGAACACATCTGTCTAGTAACATATGTGATTACTAAAACAATATGCAACATAGGACATAAACTATTAGGTGGCAGTGAGCTGACTACTAACACCCATGATTTTATTTAAAATAGTTCTACATTTTTAACAATTTCTATTTGAGTATATAAAACTGGCACTTAGGAATCCTAATGGTTAGGTATCTAAGATGAATGTTTTCTTACTAAACTGATCAAGCATCCTACTCTCCCTGTCATTTGGCTTGGGATTCCAAGATGCAACCCAACAGATTCCTTATGGACCCACTACTGCATTCTTATGAGGATATTTGTAGGATTTCTGGACTACACAGGCATGCTTTGGCTATATAAGGAGCTGAAGTTAGAAGTTTAGCTGCAAGGAAGTTTCATGGAAAACATTATACGAGACTTCAAAGACTGAAGAAATGCCAGGAGTCTATGTTCAGGTAGTCCCAGTGGTTGTCTGTACCTCATCTGAGTATGGGGACTTCCAACTGAAGGATTCCCTCATTCTGTGATGGATATCCCCAAAATAAAAGTTCTCATGTGTGACACCAAGGACAGGAAGCCTTCAGAATATGATTGAAGAAAAGAGGTAGTGAAAAACTGATCTACATAAGCCAGTTCCTCTGCCTCAGACTCTGAAGAATCCAAGTCCCTTTAGGGAGGTGGTTTCTTCTGCAGACGGCATTCTTGGAGGAGTTTTTTTTTTTTTCCACTTTTTAGGTGGTTACTACAGTGAGTAACCTACCAGTCCTGATACTCCCTTTGAAGTGATTTATTTTGGGGACAAGATCTCCAGGATGATGCAGTTCTTTAAATGGGATTGTGCTGAGGTTTCTGAGGTACATAACATATATTATAAGTCACTGCAGATGGATTCGTCTAAACCTTCTGCTGTTCTTCCTGATTTGGCTGCTTTGTTGGATGCTTCTAGATTTGAAGCTAAACAATTCCTCAATGGTGTCCTTCATATTAGGTCTCCCAGCAAGCCCATTTCTCCTATCTTGGATTGTTTTGGAAAAATTGACGCAGGTTCCTTTGAGCCTGCAACTTTATCTTCCTTGTAACATTGCTCCTGGAAGATTGTACTTTTGTTAGCGCTTACTTCTGCCAGAGGGGTGTCTGAACTTCAAGCCTTTGTGGCTTGTCCTCCATCTGCTTAAAGTCAGATCTCAGCTGGCCTCCAACCCGGCTGTGGCAGAGGAATCCAATGATAAAGCTGGGTGAACCTCCAGGTATTCACTCACCTCAGGAGAGATGTCTGGCAGAGGCTGAACAGCAGAAGATTCTGGCCTAAGCTTCTTGGCTTTCTTCTTCACTTATGGCTGTCCCTCACAGTGGGAAGTTCCCTCCATTGTGTCTTTCACAAGAAGCTTAAGATGCCACTTTTCAAGATAGAGTGCCAAAGAAGAAAGTTTATTATGAAGCGTTTTAGGTACAAAGGCCTGACAGATGAAACAGGGTGTATGGTTGTGTGAGGCACCAAAACAAAGCAGACACTGTTTGTGGTGCTCTTTATGGAGAATGTGTCTCCCACACTGGCACTTACCCTTCCTGGATGACATGAAACCCCACAAGCAACAATAAAAGAAAGACAAGTAAGAAAGAACCCCAACGGGGCATTTATTTGCAACAGCTTGGTGAACCAGCAATGGAATGGGTGTTCTCAGGGGATGACAGTCGGACTCGGGCAAAGAAGTTCCAAGCATAGTACATCTGGACATTACCTTTATGTCATACACTACACAAGGAGCATACATATGATGTACGGCTTACCTTAAAGTAACCTAAAGTCTTTGGTTTACTGGTTGGACAACATGCCACTCTTGGCAGGTAATCCCCGTTATAAAGAAGCTCTATTGCAAAGAATACTACAGCAATGAAATGGAAGGACATCAACTGTTCCTATTAGGTGGGTTAAACCTCATTACTTGAAGATGTACATCGTTTTGTGTACTTGCATCAAGTTAATAAGTTATGAGGGTATTCTGAGGGTGTTTTTTTTTAGGGTTTTCATTAAAACAAAAAAGTTTTGTATGATGTGACAGAGGTCCAAATGGATATGACAAGAAACAACTGTATAAAGGATCAACCTGCCAAATGTTAGTGTATGCATGTAACACAAAAGATGACTAAAAAAATAAATAAATAAAATAAATAAATAAAAACTTGTATCATAATGGCAGCACTTTCCATATTATCTTTGAATGTGAATGGTCTCACAGATATATACGGAAAAAAACAGTAGTGAAATATATTAAGAAATGCCGCATGCACATAGCTATGCTGCAGGAGACACGTTTGGAAAGAACTGAGTATATGAATTTGATAAAGAATTTCAGGTGGTTATCCAGTGGAATATCTAGGAGAACGGGAAGTATTTATATTAATTGCTAGAGGAGCTGAAATAGTGAGAGAAGAGAGAAAAAAAAACAATAATGGTAAATTTGTAGTAGTGATGGGCTACAGGCAAGGGAGGAAGATTACACTGGTATGTATTTATATTCTATCCAAAACTGCCACAGTGGAGCTTAAGAAAATTCTGGAAGAAATAATCAGCTTTCAGGAGGAAATATTACTTATAGGTGTGGACTGGAATTTGATTTGCAGTAGTAAAAATGGATCTGGGACCTAGAAGGGAAAACATAACAGAAGGGGTTGATTTTTGAAGACATTTAAGAAAACATTTGTAAATTCAGTGCTTGGAGAGAATTTACATATTTTTCCCCGAGGAACAAAAACTGGGTTAAGATTAGGCAGAAATTATATTTCACAGGAACTTGTGCATTTAATTGAAAGTTTTATTTTTCTCAAAAATGTTTTTATTCATTTTATAACATAATAACAAGAAAAAAATAAACTATATACAATATCCATAACAATTAAGAAAAAATAATATACATATAAAAACACTTAATATTTTTCTAAAAGATTAAACAATTTCAACCAAGCAATTAAATGATGAGTTGTGTTGTTAGTCCTTGCTTCTATAGTAGCAATCTCATTCCTACAAATGTATTTCGCAAGATGAATAAATTCAACTTTAAAGATAGGAGTAGATTGGAATTTCCAATTTTTAGTAACAGTTTTCCTCACTAGAGAGAGGATTGACCATAACAAAAATATTTGTTTTTAGGAATGACTTCAGGAACACGAACATTTAAAATGATAAGGGAGTCAGAGATTATACAGTTGTCAATCCATAGAGGTTTACAGAAATTTCGAAAGTCTAACCAAAATGGGGAGATTATGTTGCAGTTAACAACCATATGCATCCAGTCAGCATCATGATGTCCACATCTCCAGCATTTCATTTCATCTTTCTTGTACATTATTGGTACTCTATGTGGGGTGAAAAAACATCTATGTAAGAACATCCATGTGTTTACATGCCACAACAAGGAAGATGTGGATTCCCTTGCCAACTATAAACAAAGATTTTTATCTATTACTGAGAATACTTGTTTATTAACTTCACTTGAATAATTCCAAAAAGAAACATCTGTTGTAAAATCATTTCTAATAATTTTATAAATAATGGATACATATGAAGTGTTCTTGAGTGAGCTATTGATAATGGTCGCGATGATATCCAAAATGTTCAAGGTGCTCTTATTGTAGCCTCTAGTGAGAGTATGAGCTTAGTATGTATAAAATCTTTGCAAGTTTGGATGTCCAGCCAATTGCAATTTTGCAAACTATATCTGCTGATCAAATAGTCTGCAGAACTTATTTTATTAGCTGAGAGCAATTGATTCCAATATAATAGGTCACCCTTCTTAAATTTTAACATTTTTGGAGTATCAAAAGATATCAAGCAATCATTTGTGTAAGCAATAGAAAAATAATTATTAATAAATTCTTAATTGATTGATTGGAAAACATAAGTCTTTTAAACAACAGCAATATTTGGTTTGTACGAGATGCAAGTACAAGTTTCAGTCTTTCAATCTGAATATATATTTTTAAAATCCATATAAAGATGTTTGTATGTATCTGAGTGTATGGCTAAAGCAATGTCTTATTATTAAGAAGTAAGCTTTCATGTATTGATTTCCAATATGATGTATAAGAAGTATTATTCCAAAGTAACACTATGTTAACAAATGCAGAATTTAAATAAGAATCAATATTTGGAAACCCTAAACCCACTTCATCCCAGCTTGAGGTGTGTCATAGAAGATAAATTCTTGTTTTTTTTTTTTTGGGGGGGGGTACCAAAAGCAGGTGAGTAATATGTTATTGATTTCTTTTTTAATTTTCGCAGATGGGGGAATTATTAAAGCTTGGCCAATTAATAAGATTTTAGGCAGCAGTATAATTTTGATTTAAGTTAGTCTGTCTTCAAATGTGAAGAACAGTCTGTTCCAACTATTAAATAGACTTGAGAACTGAAAGTTTTAACATGCATCCAATAACTACTTCAGATCACACACCAATAATAACTAAAATAAAAATGCAGGCAATGAAATAAAAATGAGCTACTCATGCTTCTCAACCTATCTGTTAAACAGAGAAGAATTTAAGGAATGGGTAGGGGAAATCATTCAGGAGTTGTTAGGGAAGGTAGAAATGTCTTCAGAAAATATAGCTATGAAGTTGGTTAAAATGAAAGTAGAGTTTAAAAAGTGGATAGAAATAAAAAGAGATGTAGAGTCAAGAAGTAACAAGAATTATTTAGAGGGAACCAGCAAAGGTTAAAGTATTGCAGAATAGGTGGTATCTCAGAGAACAAGAAGAGATGCAACTAGAGTGTGCTAAAGAGAAGATAACAGACAAATGGGATAATGTGCATGAATTTAGAAAAAATTCTGTTAACCAACTGTTTTTGATAATAACTCCAGAGCACAAAATCTTTGAGAAGAATGGCTCAAACAACAGAAAGTAAATATAGTGTTGTTGCCAAGTTTACAGAGCCTACAACAAGGAAAATAACCAGAGATCTTGTAGAGGTACTTGAAATATTTTGGAAATTTTATGAGAGTCTGTATAAAGCAGAAAAATGTAGAAATTCAAGAAAAATTATAAATGGAAACGCTTATGGAGGAAATAAACATGCCAAGGTAGAGGTTAGTGAGGCTAAATTATTAACGCTTAGGATAGAAGGATGAGATTAAAATGGTAATGTATAACCACTCTGGTTTTCTTTAAAAGTATTCTAAAAGGAAGAGAAGCACCAACATCCTGAAGAAAGCTGTGGTGTCTATAATACCTCAAGATGGTAAAGATCTATCAGACCCAGATATATGCCCATTTCAATTCTAAACTATTTTTATGATAGGTAAAAGAATGGCAAAGGTGATTTGTGGAAGGAAGGCAAACGTTTGACAACATTAATAGAACAATAATGATCCAGAGGTAAGCAGAATGTAAGAAACTACCACTGTTGTTAGTGGGTCTTGATGCAGTGAAAACATTCAACAGAGTAAGTTGAGAATTCATAAGTAGGGCAACAGAAGCCTCATCACTCCATGACATAATAATAAGGTTAATTAGGAGAATATATGAGGGATCAGAGGTCAAAATTAAACTGGAGAGGGTTTCTCTCTGATAAGTTCTGTTTGAAAACAGGAACCAGGCAGGCGTGTCCTCTTTCCCCATTGTTATCTGTGTTATATTTACACCACTGGCAAAGAAAATAAGGGACTGAGAAACTCAAGGATATAATTGGTATGGTAACCAAGAAAAGTTAACTTTATTTGAAGATGATATTATTTTGTACCTGATAAAACCAGAAAAGGATATTTCAGTGTTATGAAACATTCTGAAACAGTTTCAAGATAAAACAAAGGTAACAGTTGTCAAGTATGTTCCCACACATGAAATGGTTCAATAATACCTATATTAATGAGGAAATTATAAAATAAAGAATTTAGGAGTATGGGTTAAAAAGGATTCTGTTATGTCAGTTAAGGATAAGGATATGTCAGAAGAGACTTAACAAAAAATAATATAAAAACTGAGAAACTGAATGCTCTGTTTTATGCATACAAGCGGCAAGATACAAGCAGTGAAAATGTTTTTAGTCCCTTTAGTTTCATACACAGATCAGCCATATTTTTATCAACCAGTGAAGAAGTTATAAATAGCAATTAATAAACAGTTGAAGGATTTAATCTGGGAGGGGAAGAGAGCAACTGTCAAGTGGGAGTAGCTGATCCTTCTAATAGAAAAGGGTGGTTTGGGACTGATTTGAAAGGCTATTTCAGAGTTACACAGTTGAGGCTCCTATACATAGCACAAGCAGAACACTATAATTCAAATTAGAAAGGGATTATGATGAAATGGGGGAAGCTCAAGAAATAAGGACAGACTGGGTTTTGAATGCAGACCTTTAAGGTGAATAACAATAACCATACAGAATATTTCATTCATAAAGTAGCAGAAAGTAAATTAAGAACTAAGCCAACACAGGAATGGAGAAAGGAAATTCTGCCAGTAGGGATGACAGCAATTAGGCTACAGAGAATTGCCAAGAGGGGGTTGGAATTTACTGGAAAAAACTGACAAAGTAACCAAGGTATTAAAAGTAAACAATTAGTGAGGGAAAGGTAATGGAATGGAAAGTGACCACGAATATGTCTGGACTGCAGGCTAGAGATTGCCTTCCATATCAAGGCTTGATATCAGAGTATAGGCAAAGAGAAAGGAATAGGGTGATTCTAATCAAAAGACCAGGACCGGCAGAGTTTTTCTGAGAATGTTGAACAGAACCTGCTGTTAAAAAAGGGATAGTTAGTTGGGCATATAAAATGTTGTATAGTAACTATAGAAATGAATCAGATGAGGTTAGAAAGGATTGGGATGACAAACTGAATAAACAATTCACAAAAACAATGGAATTATACTATTATATCTACACACACACACATTAAATAAATATATATATATATATATATATATATATATATATATATATATATATATATATGTTGCATTCAAAATTTCGAAGTCCAAACCTTCGAATCCCATATGATCGAAGATATGTTCGAAGTTTTGAAACTTTGAAATCCTGAACAGAGACTGGCATACAGCGCAGACAGGGAGATTTCCCATGTCCTCGCTGTAGTGCAATCTCGGAGATGGTATATTTAAGTAGGGGGGGTGTGGGGGGTGCAGGGTGGCTTGCCTCCCTGCATGCACTTTTTTTTTTTGTTTAGTGGTGTTTCGGGGGAAGGTTCACTATTTTGAGATTCCAAGATCTCGAGATTCTGAACTCGATGTTCTGAAACTCGCGATTTTGAGATTTCGAAATTTAGAAGTGAAACTATATATATATATATATATATATATATATATATATATATATATATACATATATATATCTCAAATGTGCAATGAAGTCAAGAATTTTTGCTTGGAAGTATCTGCATAAGTATTTTTATATATGAAGCAGACTCAAAGAATTTTTCCTCAGGTAGAATACAAATGCTGGTGATGTGATGGGGAAGAAAAAGGTAATTGAGATCATATTTTTGGGAATGTAATGAGTTGGCAGGCTTTAAAAATGCCCTAACGACTACTCTGGCAGAAATACATGGTGAGCAAATTGGTGTATGTAAGGAAATCATTTCTTTGAGCAATGATAAAGAATTGGAATTGCCTACACATGGTAAGGCCTTTCTGAGTCTAATTACGGTGGCTGCCAAATAAAAATCAGTTACAAGAAAATAGAAACCAAAGTCTAAACCAACCACACTAGAAGTAGTGAATATAGTGACAGAGGTGAAAGAACTGGAAGTGGGACCTTTACAAAGAGGTATGAACAAATTGCATACAAAAATGGGAATTGTGGGAAAATACATGCAGAATAATGTTTTGCAAAAGGAATGAGATTTAAGGGAAGGCAGAAACTGAATGAATGAACTATGTAATGGTCAAAACACAGTGTCGGTAAAAAAGATTATATGCAATGCATAATGCTTATGTCAATATGGTTTGTTTTCATTTATATGAAGTTATGATCGCCATAATTTAATATTCAATAAAGATCTTTCTTGCTTGGAAAAAATATGTATATATTACAGCTAATGATAATAATTGTGATCATACCACAGATAACTTGAGGGGACCCATGCATGGTATAAAGCATTCAAGGGCAGCATCTGTAGTACAGGGGGCAGTCCTGGGGTAAATTTTTTGCTTCCCATCCATAGGTCAAGTTGTGCTTGAATACGTACAGGGATGAGCTTGGTTTTATGTGGTGGGGATTCTGTTCCAAACAGGGATATCCTCTATGAGATATACCTATCCCTCATAATAGTTCTCTTGATGTTGCAGATGATGTTTAGCTCCCTAGACACAGTATTTCCGATAACATCTGAAATATAAGAAGTAAATCAGGCAGTACTGGGTCACACCATGCCTTGTATGCCAGACACAGGCCACTTCTCAGCAGTCTGTAGGATACCCAGTAGAGCGACATGGCTTTAAGTCAATCCATGTAGGGTATGTTTTTTAGGTCTTGTATCCTCTTAGTAAGGTAATATCTGTGGGTGTTCCAGTTGCTGCAAGTGTCTAGACAGATATATATACCAAACAGAGAATTATACTTGACTTGTCTAATGAGGGCTGAGTAAAAGATAGTAACTACATCTCTAAATCTAAGCACAATCTCTGGATTTATAAGCTTGCAATATAGAAGGTGTTTTTTATAACAATAGACACGTGTTGGTCAAAAGTTAGGTCACTGTCCACATAAAATTCCCAAGTTCTGAACAACTGGGTCATCCCTTAGAGGAGTACTGTCAATGTGGCAGATGACTTCCTAAAGGATAAAATATTAAATTTTTTGGCATTTACTTTCAGTCCATGATTTTGGCCCAAGTTAAGTATTTGAGAAAATCTTTTCTGCAGGATTACCAAGTCATGTAGGGATTCACTGACTGCTCTTAACTTGCAGTCATCTGCAAATTTAGCCAGTTAGAGCTCTATGACATTGGCCTGTACTTCAGTAAAGAAGATGCCAAAAAGGAGAGGTCCCAGGACAGAATCCTGAGGGACTCCACTGGTGACTGGATGCTTTGTGGAGGTAACTTCTCCCATTTTGATTATTTGCATCCTACCTGTGAAGCAGTTGGCAATCTAGTGGGTGACATAAGGATTTATTTCCAGTTTCCTTAGCTTTTCTACTATGCTCGAGTGGAGAATTATGTCAAAAACTTTGGACAGGTAGAGGTATGTGGTGTGTACCATCTTGCCTTCATCATCCATTGCTTTAGTGACCTTTTTCAAAAAAATCCACCAAGTTGAGTAAGCATGACTTAACCTTAACATATCCAAACTGAGAGGAGTCCAGTGTTTGGAGGTTCTGTGTCCTTATTGATTAATTCTATAAGTCTTTATATGGCTTTGCATATGAGGCTGGTCAGAAGACTTACGGGTCTGTAGTTGTCTGGGTCTGTGGAAGTCCTCTCATATGCAGGGAAATGACTGTAGTTGTTCTCCATTTGCTTTGTACAAAACCTGTATGGAGGCTAAGACTTGACAATGTTGTTAGGGCTGTGGCTAAATCATGCTTCAATCTATTTAAGATGCATCCAGGGATATTGTAAAGACCCACTGATGCAGAATTTGTAGCTTTTGGTAGCACTCTTAGGACTTGGCCTTTTGTAATAGCTGCAGGCAAGCTAGTTTCAGGTATTTTTTGAGGGGCAGATAGAAGGAAGATAGTAGTAAAAATAGAGCTAAATTTATCTGCCAGTAGGTTCAGTGGCAAAATTGTTCACAATCCCTACCTTGACCTGGCCAAGGTATTTGATACAATACCCCATTCCGGAATTTTTGACAAATTCAAGAGGTTAGGTACAAACCCGTATGCCACCTGGTGGATAGCCACATGGCTCACAGACACGACCCAGCAAGTTAGAATCGGGGAGTCCACCTCTACAAAGAGGCCAGTCACAAGTGGAGTCCCTCAGGGATCAGTCCTTGGACCGCTCCTTTTTTGCATTTACTTCTTAGAAGTCAAGGCCGATATCAGTGGTCTCTGGGTGACTAAATTTGCAGATGAATGCAAATTAGTAGTGGTCACTGAATCTCACACTGACACAGACAAATAACTGGTGTCAGGCCATGGACTAAAACTAAATGCCAAGAAATGCATAATAGTATCCTTTGGGAAGTCATCCATCCCTGGTAACTATCATATTGACAACACACCCCTTAAAACCCCACAAAACAAGCAGTAGCAGAATTATCCGTCCTAAAGACTTAAACCTTAACTGTGATATAAATGGGACCTGCTGGAGAGGTAGGTATATATTCCAGAGACTACCCAGTGTATGGAATAGGCTCCCCATCCATGTGAAGCAGAGTTCTCCCGTAACCCAATTCAAGTGCAATTTGGACAATTGGATGGGAAACCTAAAATTCATCCCTGGATTGCCACCTATGTCTCTAATGGACACAGGTAACTTGTAAATGGTTCTTCTCCCAGGCATATGCTTACACGTATGATGGGTATCAGAACTTATCAGAGATTTGGGATGTATGGCTAGGCTTAAAAAGGCCCTTGTGGTCATTAGTCTAGTAAACACCTATGAACCTATGAACTAGATTATCAGCCTCAGTATAGGTAACATAACTCATAATCAGCTCAGACCATTGCTGCATTGTGCTTTTGAGATTACAAATACAAATAAAAAGGCCTTGTGATTTTTTTTTGACATGGGTAGTTATTTTAGCCTCAAACTTGGCTTTGGTAGATTTTATTAAGCGCTTAAGTTGTTTGTTTATTTCAGTGACAAGGAATCTGACATTCTAAAAATTATTCTTCTTATGTTTGGTTATTTTTTTTCCTTTTATTGTAAAGCCTGTTGATATTATGGTTCTACCATATGGTTTTGTTTCTATGTTTTGCCCTGCGCCTGTTCCAACAGGGTAAAGCTGCATCTACACAACTGTTTACATGTTAGTATTGTTTAGTGGTGTACGTTTCCATATATTCAGTGGAGTTACCTAGATTTGGTAGAGATCTGAAGCTTGCTAATGCATCACTTAGGAGAAAATAGTTTAGCTTAAAGGAGTGTAAGGGATCACTGGTTTCAATTTTAATTCAAAGTATACTGTTTTATGGTCAGACTTAGCAAGGGATGGTGAAAATGCCCCCATATTATTAAGGACAAGATCCAAAATGTTATTCCTCCTAGTGGGCACTTTGACTTATTGTTCCAAGGTGATTTTTACTGACAAAGTCCAGGAATCTCTGTGTTTGTGCACTAGTGTTGGTGTAGGTTTCCCCAGTCTACATTTGGACAGTTTAGATCACCTAGGAAAATTATATTGGTTTCATTTGGAGAGAGTCTATTTTCTGCAAGTAGGTGGTGTGGTTTTCTTGTGTCATAGGAGTTCTATAGCTAGCTCATATGTGGTACGGTACCTTTCTGATAATTATTTGGAGCTGAAGAAGCACTAGTTCATCATGCTGCTTTACCAGCCTTGATGTGAGTGTCTAATGGATAAGGATCAGTCACCTCTACCTTTTACCCCTCCTGCACAGGAGCTGGTCTAAGTGTGGAAAGTGTTACAGCCCAGCAATCCCACTCCCTACACAGATGTCAAGGTCCTCCAAGATAAGAAGGGCTTGTTGAAAGTGGAGTTTCTTGTTTACGATCCTAGCCCTGAACAGCAACACCTTCATATCTTCCTTTGCTTGTTTCATGTTAGTAGGTTTATCAGGTTCCATTACATATAAAAGAAAGGCAAGTGTTTTCATTTCTTGCTCTGTTTTTAAATTAATTTTAACAATCTGTAGCTGCTTTAGTTATTTATATTAGTCATTCCAATACATAGTTGCACTACATGTTGCTGTTTAAGTGGTCACACTATTGGTATTAAACCCTAGCTTCATTTTTATGTACGAAGTGTATCTCAGACCAATTCAGGTCTACTCTTTGCATTAAAGCGGTTCCAGGCCAGTCATCTCAGAGCTAAGGTATAAGAATCCCAAGCTACTGTTTGCTGTGATCTTTTAAATTACTTTACTGTTGAACTGTAATTGTTCCATTGCAAACTAAAGAAAGATAAGTGTTTCCATGTCTTGCTTCATTTTTAAATTCATTTGAACAGTCTTTATCAGCTTTAGTTAAATCTTTAAGCCTGTATTAGCAATTCTGGTACATATAACACTTAAACAGCAAAACATAGTTTAACTAATTGCTGGTATTATAGGTTCATAGGTTCATAGGTTCATACTAGGCTATCTGCCCGAGGGCATTTACAAGCCTAGCCCATAGTTTTGTGGCTTAAGCCACCCCTTTAGTATGGGGAACTATACCCATTATTTTGCTGTGCCTCTGTTGAGCAGTGACACTGAGGTAATCCCTGGGGTATATCTGCGATCCCCCATCCATTGGTCAAGATTTCTCTTGAACAAGGCCAGCGAGGTGCTCTGCCTCACATATACCGGGATTTTATTCCACAGCATAGGGAGTCTTTGGGTGATGAATCTATCCCTCCAGCACGTCCTATTAATAGCCGTGTCGAGGTTTAAGTCTCCGCCCTTGTGGCTCTGACGGATCTAGATTTTTGAGGTGAAGCATATTCATCAAATCTGGGTTTGACATGGCCTTGTATGTTAGGCAAAGGTCACCTCTGAGCAAGCGGTGGCGACTGAATAGAGCTGGAGTTCTTTCAGTCGGGCAGCATAGGACAGATGTTTGAGACCCTTTATCCTTTTGGTGAGGAACTTTTGTGGCCTCTCCAGCTGCTGCAAGTGTCGGGTCAGATACATTCCGAATGGGGCATTGTATTCAATCATTGGTCTGATGAGTGATGAGTATAGGGAGACTATGACCTCCCTTGATCTAGATGAGAATCCCTTCATGATAAGGTGGGCAATGTAGAAGGTCTTCCTAACTACTTTAGCTACATGGGTGTCGAATGACAGACTACTATCAACCTGGGTCCCCAGGTCCCTGATAACTTCTTCTGTACTCAGTGGATTGCCACCTATTTGGTAGCTAGGGGTAACCTTGTTTTTCCCGAAGGGTATGACTATGCATTTTTTGGCATTTAACTTTAGGCCATGGCTCTGGCACCAGTTATCCGTTTCTGTGAGACCCTTCTGAAGGATATCTGTGTCAGATGTGTTTTCTACTATGGCCCAGTTTGCAGTCATCTGCAAACTTTGTCAGCCATAACCCTCCTGTGTTTGCTTGTACTGGAAAAGTAGATGCCAAACAAGAGTGGGCCCAGGACTGAGCCCTGTGGTACACCACTTGTGACAGGCTTTGAGTCTGACATGGCGCCAGCAGCTCTGACCCTGTGGGTTCTGTCACTCAGCCAGTTTGCAACCCATCTTGTGATGTATGGGTTAACATTTAAGCTGATGAGTTTTTCAATGATACCCGAGTGGGGTATTGTATCAAAGGCCTTAGCCAGATCGAGGTAGGCTGTATGGACTGCCTTTCCCTCATCAATGGCTTTGGTGACTGTTTCAAAAAGTCAACCAAGTTTAGAAGGCATGATCTGCCTTTGACAAAGCCAAACTGGGATGGATCCAAAGTCTGCAAATTCCCTATGTCTTTATTTATGAGGTCCATTATGATCCTCTCCATGGCTTTGCAGATAAGGCTTGTCAAGCTAATGGGACGGTAATTTCCAGGGTCGGTGGAGGCACCGCCTTTGTGAAGTGGGACCACAGTTGCAGAGCGCCACTCCTGGGTACATATCCAGAGGTAAGACTATGATTAAACAGCTGTCCTAGCTGTGGGTTTAATTCCTCGTTGAGTTCGTGGAGCACACAGCCGGGGACATCATCAGGTCCCATGGATGCTGTGTTTTTTGCTTTGGAGAGAGCAGTTCTCACTTGGGCGTTGGAGATGTTTGAGGGGGCTGCAATCGCTGGTATAGATATCTCTCCTTTTGGGGAGGGGCGAAGTTTGCACTGAACCTGTCAGCCAGTATGTTGGCAATGTCTGTAGGATCAGTAATCTTCACATCATTTTGAACTAGTTCTGAGCATATCTGGGAGTTTCCTCCCAGGTTTCTAACATAGCTAAAGAAGGCCTTATGATTGTCTTTTGAGTCTTTAGCTATTTTTCTCTCAAAATTTGCTTTGGATGATTTTATGAGAGCTCTTAGTTTTTTACTTATAGTGATCAAGGGTGTCTTACCTTTTAAGGATTTTGCTCTATCTTGTAGTAGCTTCCTCCTTTTGTTGTAGAGTTTGTTTATGGCTGGGGTCCACCAGAGTGGATGCTTGCCTTTGGTACAAAGAGTCTTTGTTTTGCTTGGGATTGCCTTATCCATGCAGTCCTGCAGGTGCTGGTAGAAGGCATTTGTAAGTGATTCAGCGGCTTGAGTACTGTTTTCCGTCGGCTCGGGGCCTTAAAGGAGACCACACTAGTCTTTAGAAGTGTGAAGTCGGCTTTCGAGAAGTTCTTTACTGTGGTCTTTTTATTTCAGGTGGGGTGGGATGAGGACCTCCAACGAGATTAGTTTGTGATCTGATCTCACCAGTGAGGGTATACTTCCGGTGTTGAACATTGTGCTCCCATGTTCGTGATGATGAGATCAAGTATGTTTTCTCCTCTTGTGGGGATGGTGACTAGTTGTTCCATGGCATTTGAGTTTATGAATTCCAGGAACTTTTGGGCTAGGGTGTTTGGGCTTGAGTAGTGTTCCCAGTCTATATTAGGGTAATTGAAGTCACCTAGTATGATGGTGTTTGGTGATACATTTATCCCCTCTAGTGTTTTCAGGAAGGCCATGTGAGGTTCCTGAGTTTGTGAGGGTGGCCTGTAACATGCTACAATTTGCAGAGCAGTCTTGCCTATGGTTAATTGCACCTGGATGGTCTCCGATGCATCGTGCGTTGCCACCAGTCTTGAGGTGTGGGTGTCTTTGATGAATATGGATACCCCCCCTCCTTTCTTGGTATTGTCCGGATTTTGGGTCCGGAACGCATGATAAGAGGTAAAACCTGATAGTGCTGGGGTGCTCTCAGGAGCCTTGAACCAGGTTTCTGTCACTGCACAGACATCGATGTTCTCCATACTGAGAAGGGCCTCGAGTGCGTGCATTTTGAGATTTAGACTTCTGGCATTGAGCAGCATTACCCTTAGTTTTTTCCTTTTTGTGTTCTAGGGTGGTAGGTTTAGAATTTGAGCCTTGCCTAAAAAGGCACTATGGGGTGGCAAGAGCCTTTGCCAATATCCGAATCCCAGGGTGACAGGTGCAAGCCGTCCCTTGAGCAGCGTGGCTTGTCCAGCATGTCATCCCAGGCAGACAGACATTGGATCCCCTTTGAATGACACCAGAGTTTAAGCCAATTGTTAAAGCTGATCATCTTATCTCTGTATTGTGGCATAATTCTTGGTGAAGGTAGGATACTGCTCAAGGTCAGGGTCATACCTGCCTGGGCTACATAATCAGAGAGCTCCTCAATGTCTCTTTTCATGTAGTCCAAGGAGGTACGCCTCAGGTCGCTTACACCAGCGTGGACAATGACTGAGTCATATTTGTACCTGCTGTTGAGAGACCTGAGTGCTTGCGTTATGTGGCGGATTCTAGCGCCCGACAGGCAGCTTACTGTGACCTTCTCCTTACTCAGTCTGGTGAGCGGGACGTCAGTGTGTCTGACTATGGAGTCACCAATGACTAGTGTGTCTGGCATTGTGTTTGGCCTTAAGGGCTGTGACTGTTTGACACTCTGACTGTGAGGTCTATGTGTTGCAGGTGTTGTGTTCTGAGGTGGTGGTTGTTTGGGTGTCTGCTTTGGTGGCCTCTGCTGTTTTGGTAGATTTTTGATCAGAGCCGAGTATGTCTTTGTGTGTTTATGTGTATGATTTGAGGTTGTGATGGTACTATGTGAGACTGGGTCTATAGTGTGTGTGGTAACCTTCTCCTCCTGACTGGTCTTACCAGTCCTATGTTGAGAGAGCTCAGCCTCCAGTTTGGCCGTATAGTTGCATCTCTCGCATGTATTTGTGTTTTGTGGGAGGAGGAGAGGGTTGTCTGTGTACATGAGGCAATTGTAACATTGCCTCAATATTCCCAGGTTCACCAGCTGAGCAGGAGAGGACACTAGCAACTGATCCCTCGACATGCTAGAAGGACTAGACAAAAAACTTTAAAAGAGATTCCGGGGACGTGAGTGACCGAGAAATGGGGTTTGCCTTTTGGGGTGCTATCTATAAGAGTGCCGTACCAAGGTAATAAGTACTGTAGGAACAAGTGCTAGGTTTAACAGATAGAGAAAAGTCTACTTGGAGTCAAGTAGAGATGATCTTTTTAGGTATTAGAGAAAGTGCTAGTAACAGGGATGCTTAAAGGTAAGATTGAAAAGAATGCACTCTGCAGTGTGCACTAGAGAAGTTAGATATGAAAGTAGGTAACTTGAGTTTTACCTGTTTAAAAAGTTAAGGTTTAGTGGAGAGTTACTATTTTTAAAACAGCAAGATGGACTGAAAGGGGTGGTTACTTTTGTATTTTGGTACTATGAAATACTGTAGGATGGCCAATAAATTTAAATAATTGAAGGGTAGGGATTTCAAAAGTGATGGTTTTGTGATTACTCACATAAGCCAGTGAAAGTAGAGAGAAATGAGATATATGGACAGATTAACATACTAGAAAGACAGTGGTATTTAACAAGACAACTTAAATGGGTGGGAGGGAGGGAAAAAATTCTGCCTGACTCAGAACCGAGAGAGCTGTGGTCTCTTTTGAAGTTTTAATATGCTGTTAAACAGAATGCAAGCAAAACACAAGGTAAAGAAAACAAACTACAGTATTCAAAATATAGAAAGGCAATACAGAAATACAAAAAATAACAGCAAACTAACCTTTCCTTCACAGCAAAGTGTAGCAGAGTCTGGATGAGCCTTTCTGGGATACCCTGGTTTTAAGAACACAACTCCAACAGGGTGGGTGGGACGAAACACAGCTAGACCCTAAGCTCTGACCTAACTTGCCTGGAAAAGTCTCATCTCAGCATCTCAGCTAGTTCAGGTCTAGTCTTTGCATTAAGGCTTTTCCAGACTTTTCCAGGCAAGTTAGGTCAGAGCTTAGGGTCTAGCTGTGTTTCGTCCCACCCACCCTGTTGGAGTTGTGTTCTTAAAACCAGGGTATCGTTGATGTCTGCCCCTTACAATTTGACAACATAATTCCCTCCCATGCCCTGTTTCTTGGCTGTTGACAATACGTATCACTTTTCTGCATCATTTTACCAAGTCTCACTTGTTAAACTACTCACTAGGCTAAAAGATATTTGATAAAATTGCTTGGTACTGAGTGCATTGATACTACTTGCACAGATTTTTGTATTACATTTGCGACTTTTTTTTTATTTTACTGTACTTTACTCTCTCCTGCTGATGGCAGAAGATTTCCAAGCTAATTGGTTTGCACTGAACCTTAAATACTCAGTAGCAAGTTCACCAAAACATAATCTTAAACAGACCAAACGCCAAGGAGTTATAGTTACACCTGCCCCAGGATCGTACCTGTTGTTATCATGGACTAACACTTCCCACAACTTCAGCAGCCAGCCTGAATGAGACTGTTACCCTGAGACAATGCAAGAATTGTCTCATGTTGTCTGACAATCATCTGTTACTCAAACAGCATAAAATATGTACATATAGAATATCCATGGAGGCAAAAATCTCACACCCAGTAAACTCGGACACCAAAACTGTCAGTAGTACAAAACACAGCACATCCCACAAAGGCCATCAGAATGCACATAATCAATCATATTCTCAGGCTCAAAAGATTAACTAGGCTAAACATCATAGATATCTGAAATGCAATGCAGGCACTAAGTACACTCAGCAAGTTAAGCCTATGACCTCACACAATACAAGGGTTCCCAAAGTCATTGATGCTGAGCCCATAAAGTAGGCATCGACCCTACCAAATATTCTAGTTATAGGTGACTCCATTGTAATACATGCTGATGTACCACTTAGCGGGCTAAGCAAAGAAAGAGAGAGTTAGTTGCTTGTCTGATGCCAAGATTCATCAGATCACACATGCATTCAAGTCCTTAAGAAACAAAGTACCAGTATGACTCTGTCATAGTACAATGTCTGTGACTTCAGGTGTACTTCCCATGACTATATTTAAGAGAGATGATAGAGCTCTCAAACTGTGTGTCCAAGTCAGGTATGAGCATAGCATCGAGCAACATTCTACCTTGTCCAAGGATGGTGCTGTGATATGAGCAAAAAGTAATCAACTTCAATAATTAGCTTAGTTTTTGGTGTCAAAGGGAATCCAATAGTTATCAGTGTGGGATAATAGGACTGACAGACTATGCTGCTTTGCCATGGATGGCCTGAATCTGTCCCCACTAGCTTGTCAGGGTTAAAAAGGATCTATCAAGATCACTTCGGTTTTGCAAGACTTGGCCTTTCCAAAAACTTGGGGGCTGAAGAAAGAGTCACTTCTAGATAAGCACCCTTTCTGGGGCACACTCCAATGGGAGAAATAAGGGAAAATAAGTCGCTAACTTTCTAGCTGGCTAGTGATACAAAGAAGTCAAAGCTGGAAGAGACTCAGCGCTACTGAGTAGCTTGAGAAACCACATGTGAGCTGGTCTTCTAGACAGCTGTCTTGTCCTTGTATAGGACAGGCAATCAGAAGGCAACTAAAAGCAAACACTCATTCCCGTACTATCACAGACCCCCTAAAAAGAGGAAAGGAATGAGCTCCCACCTGCTTGTTTACGTACCAAACCACTGGAACATTCTCAGAGTGGATGGCAATCGCACCAGTGGGAAGGGAGTCCTGAAACACCTATAAGGTGAGGACGACAGCATTCCTCTCCAGAATGTTGACCTGCAAAACAAGACTTGTGAGTCAGCCATCTTTGACCATCTGCTCCAAACAACATCCCCATATTCTGGAAGAGGCATTTATGGTCAGAACTGTCAGGGAATGGAAGCTTGGAAGTGTCTGCACCAGAAAGAGACAGACAAAAAAAAGAAAGACAGAGACACAGTTCTGTCAAGTTCACCATCCAACATGCCCTCTGCATTTCCCACATATCCTGATCTGAGCTTCCAAAATATCTGTAATCTGGTCTCATTGAACTTTGATTACCAACCTTCATGGGAAATCTGGCATGAGTCACTATGAACACAGTGGACACCATGAGGCTCAGTCCTCAAAGACAGATGGCAGCTATAAGAGAATTGTTTTAAATTAGTTGAAGCAGTGTAGATTGGATGGCCAAAATCCTGTCGGATGGAAACAAGTCTCAGCAAACCAAACTGTTGTGGCTGCAACCAATGACTGTATACAACTGTAATGGCATCAGCTGGGATTTTGTACTGTTTATTATCATACTCAAGGAATGAAATAGCATGAGAAGTGACTCTCTGGAGGCAGTCAGGCTGTCCATGCTTGGTGCTGCTAGGAGCAAGTTGTCTAGGTAAGGAACCAGCCCTACAAACCAAAGAAGCATTGCCATTACAGACATACATTTGGTGAATACACTGAAAGCTGTGCCAAGGCAAATGGCAATATCTGAAGATGAAAATGACGTGCTATAAATCAAGAAATGAAGGAAGCTTATGGCCTCCTTGCAATCCTGATATGCAAATATGGATCCTGCAGGTCGAAAGAGCATATCCAGTCTCATTTGTACCAGAACAGTCTGCACTTTAAGTACACAAATGGGATTCTTGGGAATACGCTGTATTAGGTTGTGCAAAGTAAAAATGGGCCTGGAATCCATTGCCTTTTTGGGAACTGAAATGACTACCGAGTAAAATTCTAGCCATTTCTGGTCTGGTGGGGATCTCTTGGATGGCTCTTATCATGAGTAGGCTCTGTGCTTCTAATCTTGAGGATGCCTTCTTTTTTTTTCTCTCAATTTTTTTTTTATTTTTCAAATACATCTGAATGAATTCCATAGTATTTATACATAACATCTTAAATAACTATGTACACTGTTTACATTAGCCTGACACTATAACAGATCTTAATGTATACATTTACTTTATAATTATGTCCAGTCTATTATCAGAGTGTCTGATCAATTATTGTATAGTGTCAATCAAAATATGACTTTTCCCCAAAGGGTGTTGATAAATGGCTTTGGATAAATTCTTAGTTCTTTAATTTTAATTTCCAATAATGCTGTTTTCTTCCAAAGTTGGTATTGTGTTTGTATTCCATCTTCTTGTTATACACTTCCTTGAAACTGCAAGTACAGTCCATACTAGATACATATTTGACCTATTCAAATGAGGACCTTCATTCACATTTAATAATACAAGAGCTTTAGTTAAATAAAATGATTCATTAAATAAATCTTGTAGAATGTTATTAATACCATTCCAAAATGGCTTAATTTTAACAAAAATCAAAGAAAATGTGGTTCCAATCTGCATTGTTTAATTGCTCACATCTCCAACATATTCCTTTTATGGAAGAACTAATTTTACTGATTCTGTCTGGTGCTAAGAATGCTCTGTGTAAGCATTTCCAATTAAAACCTTTCTAGTATTGTGTAAAGGATGTATATTTTATCAATAATAAGATATTTGTTTTAATATCTTCAGTTAACTGTATTGAGTGTCCTTTTGTTATATATTTCCAATATGAGGTTTTGGGTGTTGTTTTATAGTTTATCAATAGTTTGTAAAATTTTGAACTACTGTTTGCCATGTCAAAGTCATTATATATGATTTCATATATGTATTTCGTAAATTTAGGTATTTCTTTAAATGAAGAATGGTTAATTATTCTACTTAAATCTTGCGAATATGACAGAATACTCTGTAAAGTTAGCCAGTCTTGTTGTGGAATTTTGTATGTTGTTTTTATTACTTGCATATCTAAAACTTTTAGTTCTTTGATACAGTGGAGCCAACAAACAAATCCTTTCTGTTCCCAGGAATTAATAATTTCTCTAGATATTTTATGTGGAAAGTTCTTTGCAACTATAAATGGTGTTAAAAGATCAAACCAGATTTGTAAATCTACATTTGCATTAATAATTTTCCTAAATACGAGTCAATGTAATTAATCATACGAGTTTTAGTGGGTTTAGTTATGTTACATTGCATACTAATACACAATATGTGCCATGGCAAATTGTTTTTATCTGTTACTTGAAATTTTTTTGTAAATCAAATTCATTTATTGATATTACAGTTAGTAATTCTTTCCAATTTGCAGAGTAATTTGGACTTATCCAGTCTGAGATTATTTTAGATATTGATGCTTTTATATACGTTTCTATACCGGGAAAGTTTAATCCTCCCTGTTTCCATGGTCTGATATGATGTATTAAAGCTATTCTGTTTCTTTTGGGAAACCATAAAAATTTTATTAGGCATGAATTTATTTCTTTAAGTATATTCAGTTCTGGTAACAGTTGTATTGCCAAGGCTATATATAGGATCTTGGGCAGTAAAACCATTTTTATTAACTGTAGTCCATCTTCAAATGTTAATATTATTTTGTTACATTTTTCCACAAAGATTTTAATTGTGTTGCTGATATTACTGTAGTTTTTTGAGACTAATTCATTATTATCCTTGCATAACTCAATTCCTAGATATTTGAAGGTAGATTCTTGTTTCACTATGATGTGATCCCCCTTAGTCTGCAGTTCTTTTTTTTCATTTAAAAATAAAAAATTTGATTTTGATTTACTGAAATGGAGTCCTGAAGTCATGTGAAATTTGTCAATTAATATATCTAATTATTCTAATGTCTCTTTTTTATTAGATGTTAGTAATATATCATCAGCAAATAGCATTACTTTAGAATTGTATTATTCATAAACATCTATTCCTTTGATTTTGATATTGTTCCGAATTTAATCTGTCAATATTTCAATAGCCACAGCAAACAGAATCTGTGACATGGGACAGCCTTGTTTAGTGCCTTTTGTTATATGTATAGATTTAGAGGTAAAAGGACCTAACTTGACATATGCTAAATTATTTGTATATATATTCTTTAGGAGATGAGCAAAGGTTGCACGAAATTCAAATAGTATTACGATTTTGAATAAATAGTCCCAATTTAGGGAATCAAAGTCTTTCTCTATATCAAAGCCAATTATGAGTGTTTATTTTCTTTATTAACCTAATCTATAAGATAAATTATCCTTTTATTATTGTCATGTGTGTGTCTATGTTATATAAATCCAGTTTGATCATTATTTATTGTTTTGGATGGTGGTATTTTCATTCTGTTAGTTAATATTGTCAAATATCTTATAGTCATTATTTAATAATGATAGAGATCTATATGAGTTACAGAGATTTGGAGATTTGTTTTCCTTTAGGATTGGTGTGATTAAGGAATATATCCAAGAGGGTGGTATTAAAGCTTGTGACTGAATTTCTAATAGAGTTTTATGGAAGAGGGATAGTATCTTTGAAGGAAAAAGTTTATATATTTCCATAATTATGCCATCTATACCTGGAGCTTTATTATTTTTACTCTCTTTTATTGTATCTGTAATTACTTTGTAGGATATGGGTGCTTGCAGATCTAGTTTAAAATTTTCTGGTATTTTTTTTTATATTAGAACATTTTCATCTAGATTTAATTGATTGATATGTACATTTTCTTTTTGGAAATGTTCCATATAGTGATTTCTACAGGCATCAAGAATGTCACCTATATCTGAGATATTTTTCCCTTTCTTTTCATGGAAGATATTTTAATGTTATTAGCTTTTGATTGTATTTTGATTCTTGTGGATAAATTATGTAGATATTTGGGAGAAATGGCCAAGGTATTAATTTTTAGTTTTTCTAAAGCTAAATTAGTTTTATGTGCTAGAATTTTGTTGTATTTATTGTTTAACACTTCTACTTTCTTTTTCATCTCCAAATGATTTTGATTTTTTTTCAGCTTTTACTGACAAAAGTTTGGATTGTAGGTCTAATAATTCAGAATCCCATTCTCTGATTTTTTAATACCAAATTAGGGTTTTATCATATATATGTAAGCTTTTAATGAGTCTCATATCATTATTTTATTTATCTCTGTGGTATAATTAACATCTAAGAAGAACTGTAATTCAGATAATAACCAAGGTCTGAACTCTTTGCTGGAATTCTGGAGTTAAATATTAATGGTTTGTACCCATTTCGAAGTTTTAGTATCAATGAATTGTGGTCTGAAAAGGGGCAGGGAGTGACTGAGAAATTAATGATTTGAGAGAGTAAGTCATGGGCAGCAAATATTTTGTATATTCTAGTTTGGGTACCAAATCTGTGATCTTGAACAAAGATTTATCTTCTTTAAATTTGAATGTATCTACAAGATGAAATGATTACACCCACTTGCTTAAAGCTTTTGATACAGTAGATGTACGCAGCAGTCTTTTATTTGTAGTTTTAGAAATATCAAATATACAGTTAAAATCTCCTCCTAATATTAAGTTGCCTATATAACTACTGGAAATGAAATCCAAGTGTTTTTTAACAGTTCCTGTTCCAAAGCCTGTGCACCAGTATATGTCCACATTTTGTTATTATATTTAACTATTACTAATGCCATAAGGCAGTGGTTCCCAAACTTTTTAGATTCTCGGCTCCCTTGCCGAATCCAGGTTTTCCCAAGGCGCCCGCTCCACTGTGGCATGCATAAAGTGCATATTTCAGTTATTTATTTGACATCTGTTTAACGAGGCTGACTGAATGGACTAGGAGACCTGGAGAGAAAAGCTCAAAAGTACAATAAAAAGACAATTATAAAAAAAAAAAAGTGTACATTCTGCTTAACAGCATAACACTGATCTACTATGGTTGAGAGGTAAGCAAACCTAATGGCAATCTTATTAACTTTAAGTTTATAAGAGCAATATTTAAAATCTGTCCCTATTATTTGGCTCTGTCCAGCATACCTCTCAACTGTATAGATTTTTGCAGAATGTTCAGATTAATGGCTCATACTTTTGGTCTTTTTCTCATAAAATTGTTGTTTTCCGGCAAATCACTGACAGATCATTGAGGCTGAAGTCAGAAAATAATGACAGTTGAGTTTCATACTTCATACCCTTCAGAAAATTCATACCAACGAAAAAAAGCATTTCTATCAATTTTTTTAAGTTTGTGAGAGCAGTACTTAAAAGTGTCCCTATTTTGTGCCTTTGTATCCCTACTATTTTTGGCTTTGTCCAGATTTCTTGATCCAAGAGGGTGAAAGGTATGTGTCCAGTGGTATGGTCCAGACTTACATAGACCTCATTGCTGCTGCTGCCAATGATCACTCTCACTCTTCACTCTTTCCCCCCGTGACACACACACACTCACTCACTCTCTCCCCCGTGACTGACACACACACACAAACACACACACACACACACACACACACACACACACACACACACACAGTCACTTCCTCATTCATACCTGCACTCGCTCACACATCGCTCTCACTCTCTCCCAATCAAACACATTCACTTCCTCATCCATACCTGCATTTATTCACACATCGCTCTGTCTGTCACACCCACATGCCACACACCCACATACGCATTCATTGCTACATTCCTCTCACTCTTCTGATCACACACACAAACACACACACACACACACACACACACAATCACTTCCTCATTCATACCTGCATTCATTTACACATTGCCCTCACTCTCCCAATCTCACACATACAAACACTTCCTCATTCATACCTGCATTCATTCACACACACACACACACACACACACACACACACACACACACACACACACACACACACACACACCAGATCTGCTAAAAAGCTACAGGGTAGGTCTAGACTTAGTTCGCCATGAACTAATAAGCTTAGCTGCAAAATAAAGCGTGACCTGTTCGCAGTTTATTTTGCAGCTAAGCTTATTAGTTTGCCGCGCCCCTGTGAGGAAGCCACGGTGCACGCTTTGGGAACCCCTGCCATACGGCTTTCTTTATCTTCATACTTATCATTGATTTCTGGGTTAATCACATTTGTTTTCCATAAAATTGTTACCCCTTTTGCCTTTGTCTTATAAGTGGATTGCACCAATATCATATATTCCTTAGGATTCCATTTGTAATTGTCATTTGTTTTGAAATTAGTTTCTTGAAGGAAGACAATCTGTGCTTTGTTCACTTTGCTAGGATTGTTTAAGCCACTGGTATTTAAAGATAATAAAATCAAATCCATTTTTGTTTTATTGTGACTATTAAACATTTTCCTCTAGATAACTATAAAGTATATGTTTGAGCTTTTAAAGGAAATTATCAGCTTTATACTTTGAGTGTTTACCAATAAAGTAATGTTTTGGTCAAGTATACTAAAAATGTTTCAAAACCATAGACAGAGTCCTATGGCATAAGCGGTAGCCAAAACCACGGAAAATCTTCAATAGATTCGTCAATAAACCGAAGAAAGATGTTAAATATACTTCAAAACGTTTTATTCAAACAATACAGACGTGAGCGCTTTCACCATTAGGCTTCATCAGACGTTTCATAGTATTCATCCCATGACATATTTAAATACTCTTACAAAGTTGCCTATAGGCTGGAAAAGCTAATTATATATGTAATGATAATAAAGCAGCTCATAATAGCGCATATAAATGCGTCTATACAAAAATACATTTTTACATAAAAATACTTTAAAATCATTTCTGAATATAAAAAACACTTCTAAATATAAGGAATATATATATACATATATGCATATATAAAGAATGCCTCTGTTCTTAATAAACTGAGCATTATGCTTTAAAATACATTCATAAGGATACATATTCATGTAGGTATATTCACACAATTATATATATATATGCATATTTATAGTTAAAGCTAAAAAATGGTGTCAAGCATATTAGTAACATCAGTAGTCCTATAAAGTATAAATAGTTTAAATAATAGGAATTAAATCATAATTCTATCTCTTGGGTCTAACACACCTTCTTTTCTTAAGTATTGGTCTCAAGTTAACTTTTTCATTCAGACCTGGGAATTGGTCTGCTTTACATCTAAGTATCCAACGTGTTCACATTCTAGTGTGTAGTTGACTAAATCCCCTCCCCTTACACTTGCATAGATTTCTTGCATCACACTGTAGGTGAATTTATGTTGGGGGCCAAATGCTTTATTATGTTTTGCCAATGAATTAGTGTCAGTGCCTATCCTTATATGATACTGGTGTTCCCGGATTCTCTCCCTAAGAGTCCTGTTCGTTTTGCCTATATAGAATGACGTGCATGCTACACATCTAGCTAAATATACAACGTTCTTGCTAATACAATTGGTGCCTGTATTAAAATTATAGAGAAAATTATTATGCGGGTTGATAAAGGTCTCCCTGTCATCTATCAGACAACATTGATTACAGTTACCACAGGCCTTAGTATTGTAGGTAACTGGATTCCTAAAATTCAATGATATTCCCTTATGACATAACAGTCTTTTTAAATTGGGTTTATTCTTATATATAACTAATGGAACTGGACCCACCAGCTGACCTATATCTTTATCTAATCTTAGAACATCCCAGTGCTTGGCCATCAAGTTTCTTAAAAAGAATGCATCTCTAGTATAGAAAATGGAAGCTTTGACATGGTCAGAAGTATTATTGCTAGAAGCATCCGGAATCAATATGGAATTAGCAAAATAAGGTCTAGCTACTGTTGACCTAAGAATGTCCACCTCACTAGATATTTCATCAAAGGTTTCTCGATCATAGCCTCTCTCTGAAAACATAGATTTTAACTTAGCGACCTCATCTGTGTAACCAGGTCCACTTGGATTTAATCTCGAGGCTCTCATTAGTTGACCCTTCATTACATTTTTAAATACGTAACATGGATGCATACTACGTCTATGTAAGAAAGCATTCCTATAGCATAGCTTACGATGGATAGATGTATTTAGTAGACCAGATGGAAGTCTAACTATATTAACATCTAAAAAAGAAATACTTTCTTTCGAAAGCGTGTAGGTGAATTTTAAAACTCAATAGATGCAATCAACACATCTATTAAGAACATTAAATTGTCATTAATTCCATGCCAAAATAGGAAGAGATAGTCTGAATCTCTTATAGAAACCAACATTCTCAATAAAAGTGCAGATTTAAATAAAGGATTCTTCCCACTGTGCCACAACCACATTAGCGTAGCTATTGGCACAGGGGGTACCCATTGCTACTCCATCTTTCTGGGAAAACACTAAGTCACCAAACATAAAGATGTTATTGCTCAAAATGGTTTCCATAAATAAAGAGATCAACTCCATATTCCTAGTAGTTAAGTCTGATCTAGAATGCAGATACTGCTGAAAATATGAAACTCCTATATCATTAGGTATTTTTGTAAAAAGTCTAACTACATCTAGAGAGACCATAGTATAATCAGACTTATCTTCCAGATTTTTCGTATACTCATACAGCTCTAATAAGAACTGTTTACTGTCCTTCAAAATGTGGGGGGTTTCATCTACCAAAGTTCTAGCATAGTATTCTACATATATCGACATAGGCTCGGTTAACCAACCTTGACCAGCAACAATTGGTCTCATTGGTGGTATTGTTGCTGATTTATGTACTTTAGGGACACCTTGTATGATTGGAATACGTGGATTACTCACTTTCAAGTATGTATATAACTCAAAAGTTATATCATCAGATATTAATAGATCATCTAACATATCGTATACCTTAAATACTTTCTCAGTTACAGTGTCCATACCTATCCTCTCATAAAAAGTATCCTCACTGAGTAAGTTCATCATACTATCCTTATACCAACAGGTATCCATTACGACAATAGGCCCCCCCTTATCTGCTGGCCTAATTGTAATTTCAGGGTCTGATTTTAGAGAAGTCAACGCATTCCTTTGGTTTACATTCAAATTACCTGTCCTCCTCTTATTATTTCTATTGCCTGTTTCAAAATGGGCATATATGTCCTTTTCCATTAAATGTGAAAAGGTCTCTATAAGGGGATGTAATTGGGGCACATATGCACTATTACAACGAAATATGGGGCTTGGTCTCCCTACTCCTTCATTACCAAACTCCAATTTCGGCTGTAAGTTCCTAACAAACATACGGATGTCTAATATAGAATCTACTAGATCACTATCTGATGTCGGAATAAAACTTAGGCCCTTGTTCAACACCTGTTGTTCAAAAGTGCTCAATTCTCTACTTGAAATATTTAAAATCAGTGATTCCCCACTCTCTCCCACATTTTCTTTAATGTGGGTCCACGCTGCTCGCTGTCTGATCCCTTCCTCTTGTATCGGCCTCTGCTCTGCGACCGAGACCTCCCTGCACGTTGTGGTTGTGCTATAGGAAAAGGATTAAACACGGCAGCGTTATTAGCATTAGGTGTGGCCCCAGACCCTGGGCCTATAAACGGAACTTTCCTTCTAACGGAAGTGTCCGTATTCAGAGATTCTGATGTATTATGATTCAGGAATAAACCACTATCTGCATTTCCTATACTATTCAATTCTACCGTGGATAGTCTTTTATTTTGGTCCAACGGCTCATTAGTAGTACAAGAATCAGTGGAAGCTTGTCGTTCAAATTCTATCCCAAGTGTAGATCTATCATTCTGAGCATTAGAATTACTGGTCACAGTACTAAAACTTCTTTGAAAGTTAACGTATTTATCTTTGCCAGCATCTTTGTTAGTATTAACATTGCTAGCAGTAACATAATTAGCACCATTTGTGTTACGAGTATTCATATTACCAAAAACAGCATTATTAGTACCATTCGCATTACTAACAGGCCTAGGCCAAGTAAAAACATGATTATTTCTAAAATCTTTCATATCTCTCATAATTTTACTTTTCTTTTGTTCTAACAGCCTTTTTTCAAATAGCGAGATATTATCAATGACTTTGTCTAGTTTGGCATTAACCAATTCGTCTGAGTACTTAGTTTTAATGTCCATATATAGCTGGTTAACGGACAGTCTAAGTTCATTTTCCTCCTTTAAGTGAAAGTCATTTAATAACTTCATATAGTTAAAGCTAATTTCCAGATTTAACTGTTGCCATCTATATAGCAACTCCGGGTATGTGTTACCTGACGTAGGCATCTTCAATACCCTTAGTCCGCACGGTACAATTTTCTTAACTATACACGCTTCAAAATATTGGCGTTCAAGTTGTAGTTTCTTTAATTTCAGGAAGTCCAACTCCAAACGATTAAGTTCATCGGTAAGGGCAGCTGAACTAGTATCACTTAAATCTGTTTCCAAACTAGGTTCATACGCCAGCAGCAAATTGTCAGTTCCTCTCACACAGTGTTCAAATCGTTCGATCC
Source organism: Protopterus annectens (assembly GCF_019279795.1). Classification (NCBI taxonomy): domain Eukaryota; kingdom Metazoa; phylum Chordata; order Ceratodontiformes; family Protopteridae; genus Protopterus; species Protopterus annectens. The sequence continues at coordinate 1,721,335,406 of NC_056744.1, read as the reverse complement.
TCCTATTGGTTGACGCCATTTCTGGGACATAAGGAAGTTCAACGTTACATGCCGCTGTTTCCGCCATCCTCCTGGGCTTGTGCAACAACAAACAAATAACTAATAAAAAGCACACCAATGCACTCAGCCAACGGAGCTCGGACTCTGTGTGTGGTAAAAATATAACTATAAAAAACAGTTCCAAAACCATAGACAGAGTCCTATGGCATAAGCGGTAGCCAAAACCACGGAAAATCTTCAATAGATTCGTCAATAAACCGAAGAAAGATGTTAAATATACTTCAAAACGTTTTATTCAAACAATACAGACGTGAGCGCTTTCACCATTAGGCTTCATCAGACGTTTCATAGTATTCATCCCATGACATATTTAAATACTCTTACAAAGTTGCCTATAGGCTGGAAAAGCTAATTATATATGTAATGATAATAAAGCAGCTCATAATAGCGCATATAAATGCGTCTATACAAAAATACATTTTTACATAAAAATACTTTAAAATCATTTCTGAATATAAAAAACACTTCTAAATATAAGGAATATATATATACATATATGCATATATAAAGAATGCCTCTGTTCTTAATAAACTGAGCATTATGCTTTAAAATACATTCATAAGGATACATATTCATGTAGGTATATTCACACAATTATATATATATATGCATATTTATAGTTAAAGCTAAAAAATGGTGTCAAGCATATTAGTAACATCAGTAGTCCTATAAAGTATAAATAGTTTAAATAATAGGAATTAAATCATAATTCTATCTCTTGGGTCTAACACACCTTCTTTTCTTAAGTATTGGTCTCAAGTTAACTTTTTCATTCAGACCTGGGAATTGGTCTGCTTTACATCTAAGTATCCAACGTAGTTCACATTCTAGTGTGTAGTTGACTAAATCCCCTCCCCTTACACTTGCATAGATTTCTTGCATCACACTGTAGGTGAATTTATGTTGGGGGCCAAATGCTTTATTATGTTTTGCCAATGAATTAGTGTCAGTGCCTATCCTTATATGATACTGGTGTTCCCGGATTCTCTCCCTAAGAGTCCTGTTCGTTTTGCCTATATAGAATGACGTGCATGCTACACATCTAGCTAAATATACAACGTTCTTGCTAATACAATTGGTGCCTGTATTAAAATTATAGAGAAAATTATTATGCGGGTTGATAAAGGTCTCCCTGTCATCTATCAGACAACATTGATTACAGTTACCACAGGCCTTAGTATTGTTGCTGGTCAAGGTTGGTTAACCGAGCCTATGTCGATATATGTAGAATACTATGCTAGAACTATGGTAGATGAAACCCCCCATATTTTGTAGGATAGTAAACAGTTCTTATTAGAGCTATATGAGTATACGAAAAATTTGGAAGACAAGTCTGATTATACTATGGTCTCTTTAGACGTAGTTAGTCTTTTTACGAAAATACCTAATGATATAGGAGTCTCATTTTTTCAACAGTATTTGCATTCCAGATCTAACTTAACCACTAGAAATGTGGAGTTGATCTCTTTATTTATGGAAACCATTTTGAGTAATAACATTTTTATGTTTGGTGACTTAGTGTTTTCCCAGAAAGATGGAGTAGCAATGGGTACCCCCTGTGCCAACAGCTACGCTAATGTGGTTGTTGCACAGTGGGAAGAATCCTTTTTATTTAAATCTGCACTTTTTATTGAGAATGTTGGTTTCTATAAGAGATTCGTAGACGATCTCTTCCTAATTTGGCATGGAAATAATGACAATTTAATGTTGTTAATAGATGAGATGAATGCATCTATTGAGTTTTTAAAATTCACCTACACGCTTTCGAAAGAAAGTATTTCTTTTTTAGATGTTAATATAGTTAGACTTCCATCTGGTCTACTAAATACATCTATCCATCGTAAGCTATGCTATAGGAATGCTTTCTTACATAGACGTAGTATGCATCCATGTTACGTATTTAAAAATGTAATGAAGGGTCAACTAATGAGAGCCTCGAGATTAAATCCAAGTGGACCTGGTTACACAGATGAGGTCGCTAAGTTAAAATCTATGTTTTCAGAGAGAGGCTATGATCGAGAAACCTTTGATGAAATATCTAGTGAGGTGGACATTCTTAGGTCAACAGTAGCTAGACCTTATTTTGCTAATTCCATATTGATTCCGGATGCTTCTAGCAATAATACTTCTGACCATGTCAAAGCTTCCATTTCCTATACTAGAGATGCATTCTTTTTAAGAAACTTGATGGCCAAGCACTGGAATGTTCTAAGATTAGATAAAGGTATAGGTCAGCTGGTGGGTCCAGTTCCATTAGTTATATATAAGAATAAACCCAATTTAAAAAGACTGTTATGTCATAAGGGAATATCATTGAATTTTAGGAATCCAGTTACCTACAATACTAAGGCCTGTGGTAACTGTAATCAATGTTGTCTGATAGATGACAGGGAGACCTTTATCAACCCGCATAATAATTTTGTCTATAATTTTAATACAGGCACCAATTGTATTAGCAAGAACATTGTATATTTAGCTAGATGTGTAGCATGCACGTCATTCTATATAGGCAAAACGAACAGGACTCTTAGGGAGAGAATCAGGGAACACCAGTATCATATAAGGATAGGCACTGACACTAATTCATTGGCAAAACATAATAAAGCATTTGGCCCCCAACATAAATTCACCTACAGTGTGATGCAAGAAATCTATGCAAGTGTAAGGGGAGGGGATTTAGTCAACTACACACTAGAATGTGAACTACGTTGGATACTTAGATGTAAAGCAGACCAATTCCCAGGTCTGAATGAAAAAGTTAACTTGAGACCAATACTTAAGAAAAGAAGGTGTGTTAGACCCAAGAGATAGAATTATGATTTAATTCCTATTATTTAAACTATTTATACTTTATAGGACTACTGATGTTACTAACATGCTTGACACCATTTTTTAGCTTTAACTATAAATATGCATATATATATATATATATATATATATATATATATATATAATTGTGTGAATATACCTACATGAATATGTATCCTTATGAATGTATTTTAAAGCATAATGCTCAGTTTATTAAGAACAGAGGCATTCTTTATATATGCATATATGTATATATATATTCCTTATATTTAGAAGTGTTTTTTATATTCAGAAATGATTTTAAAGTATTTTTATGTAAAAATGTATTTTTGTATAGACGCATTTATATGTGCTATTATGAGCTGCTTTATTATCATTACATATATAATTAGCTTTTCCAGCCTATAGGCAACTTTGTAAGAGTATTTAAATATGTCATGGGATGAATACTATGAAACGTCTGATGAAGCCTAATGGTGAAAGCGCTCACGTCTGTATTGTTTGAATAAAACGTTTTGAAGTATATTTAACATCTTTCTTCGGTTTATTGACAAATCTATTGAAGATTTTCCGTGGTTTTGGCTACCGCTTATGCCATAGGACTCTGTCTATGGTTTTGGCACTGTTTTTTATAGTTATATTTTTACCACACACAGAGTCCGAGCTCCGTTGGCTGAGTGCATTGGTGTGCTTTTTATACTAAAAATGTTTTTGTGAAATAACAAATTTAACTTAATAAATGTTAACAAAACTAAGATCTTCACTAGTCATGGAATGAAAATCATTCCTAATCTGATGGATAAACCTAAGTCCATCATGACCTGAGACCTACCTCCCTGGACTACATGAAAAGAGACCTAGAGGAGCTCTCTGATCATGTAGCCCAGGCCGGTATGACCCTGACCTTGAGTAGCATCTTACCCTCACCAAGAATGATGCCACAGTATAAAGACAAAATGATCAATTTTAACAATTGGCTAAAGTATTGGTGTCAGTCAAAGGGGATCCAGTGTCTGTCAGCCTGGGATGACATGCTCGACAAGCCACGCTGCTTCGCTAGGGACGGCTTGCACCTGTCACCCCTGGGCTTTCGAATATTGGCTAAGGCTCTTGCTACCCCCATAGTGCCTTTTTTAGGCAAGGCTCAAAAGACAAACCCACCTCCATAGACAACACAAGGAAAAAGAAACTAAGGGTAATGCTGCTCAACGCCAGAAGTCTAAACGCACTCGAGGCTCTCCTCAGTATGGAGAATATCGATATCTGTGCAGTAACAGAAACCTGGTTCAAGGCTCCCGAGAGCACCCCAGCACTACCAGGTTATACCTCATACCATGCTTTTCAGCCCCAAAACTCAGACCGAACCACAAAAGGAGGGGGAGTATCCATATTCATCAAAGATACCCACACCTCCAGGTTAGTGGCACTGCACGAAGCATCGGAGACCATCCATGTGCAACTAACAGTGGGCAAAACTGCCTTTCAGTTTGTAGCCTGCTACAGACCACCCTCCAAAATCAGGAACCCCACTCAGCTTTCCTGAGAACACTGGAGAATATGAAGGTCTCTCCAAACACCATCATACTGGGTGACTTCAACTACCCAAACATAAACTGGGAGCACTACTCATGCCCCAACACCCTCGCCCAATACTTCCTAGAATTTATAAACTCAAATGCTATGGAACAACTGGTCACCACTTCCACAAGAGGGGAAAACATACTGGACCTGATCATCACCAACATGGGGACTCTATGTTCCATACCAGAGGTATACCCCTCATTGGTAAGATCTGACCATAAATTAATCTCACTGGACATCCATATCCCGTCCCCACTCCCAGCCAAGGAAACCATGGTGAAGAACTTCTTAAAAGCAAACTTCACACTTCTCAAACCAGAGGTGGAATCCTTCAAAGCCCCCAGGCCAGTGGAAAATACGGCCCAAACCGCAGAATCCTTTGCAAATGCATTCTATGGACACCTACAGGAATGCATGGATCATGCTATCCTAAATAAAACCAAGACTCACTCTTCCAAAGGCAGGAGACCTGTCTGGTGGACCCCAGCCATAAATAAGCTATACAACAGAAGGAGGAAGCTACTATATGATAGAGTAAAATCCCAAAAAGGGAAGGCATCTCTGATCAGTACTAGCAAGAAACTATGATCCCTCATAAAATTATCTAAGGCCAGCTTCGAAAGAAAAATTGCACAAGATGCGAAAGATAATCACAAGGCCTTCTTTAGTTATGTCAGGAACCTGGATGGCAACTCCCAGATATGCTCAGAGTTAGTGCAAAATGACAAAAAATACATTGAACCCACAGACATTGCCAACATCCTGGCAGACAGGTTCAGTGCAAACCCCCCCCCCCCCCAAAAGAGCAAATGTCTATCCCAACAGAGTGTAGCCTCCCCTGACATCACAGATGCACAGGTGAGAGCTGCCCTCTCCAAAGCAAAAAACACAGCATCATTGGGACCGGACGGTGTCCCGGGCTGCATCTTACATGAGCTCCAAGAAGAACTGAACCCTCACATAAAGTCACTGTTCAATCTCAGCCTTACTACAGGATATGTACCCAAGGAATGGCGTACAGCAACAGTGGTCCCACTCCACAAAGGTGGTGCCACAATGGACCCCGGAAACTATCGCCCTATAAGTCTGACTAGCCTGGTCTGCAAAGCTATGGAGCGTATCATCAGGGAACTCATAAACAAAGACATTGGGAACCTCCAAACACTGGATCCTACCCAATTCGGCTTTCTTAAAGGCAGATCTTGCCTCTTGAACCTGGTTGACTTCTCTGAAACAGTCACCAAGGCCATAGATGAAGGGAAGGTAGTCCACACAGCCTACCTGGACCTTGCAAAAGACTTTGACACAATACCCCACTCGGGCATCATAAATAAGCTCACCAGCTTAAATATCAACCCCTATGTCACAAGATGGGTTGCAAACTGGCTCAGGGATAGAACCCACATGGTCAGAAGTGCAGGTGCCATGTCAGACTCTAAACCAGTTACAAGTGGCATCCCACAAGGCTCAGTCATGGGACCTCTCTTGTTTGGTATATATTTCTCTGAGGTACAGGCTAACATGGGAGGACTATGGCTGACCAAGTTCGCAGATGACTGCAAACTGGGAGCCATAATCGACTCACCGACTGACACAAGCATCCTCCAAAAGGGTCTCACAGAGACGGATAACTGGTGCCAGAGCCATGGCCTAAAGCTAAATGCCAAAAAGTGCATAGCCATCCCCTTTGGGAAAAACAAAGTGCCCACAAATTACCACATAGGTGGTAATCCATTAAGTACGGAAGAAGTAATTAGGGATTTGGGGACCCAAGCAGATAGCAATCTCTTCTTTGACAATCACGTTGCCAAAATGGTTAGAAAGACCTTCTATATAGCCCACCTTATCACGAAAGGGTTTACATCTAGATCAAGAGAGGTCATTGTGCCCCTCTACTCATCACGCCCATAATTGAATACAATGCCCCATTTGGGATGTACCTTACCAGACACCTGCAGCAACTAGAAAGACCCCAAAAGTACCTCACCAAGAGGATCAAGGGACTCAAACAGATGCCCTACGCAGTTCCTCATAAAATCATCCAAGGCCAACTTTGAGAAAAAAATTGCCATTGATTCAAAAGACAATCATAAGGCCTTCTTCAGCTATGTCAGAAACCTGGGTGGAAACTCCCAGATATGCTCAGAATTAGTCCAAAATGATACAAAAATCACTGAACCCACAGACATTGCCAACATTCTGGCAGACAGGTTCAGCGCAAACTTCACCAACCTGTCGCCCCCAAAAGGAGAGATAACTATCCCAACAGAGTGTAGCCTCCCAGACATCTCAAATGCGCAGGTGAAAGCTGCTCTCTCTAAAGCTAAAAACACAGCATCAATGGGACCGGATGGTGTCCCCGGCTGTGTGCTACATGAACTCAATGAAGAACTAAACTCGCACATAAGGCAGCTGTTTAATCTTAGCCTTACCACAGAATATGTGCCCAAGGAGTGGCGTACGGCAGCTGTGGTCCCACTCCACAAAGGCGGTGCCTCTACGGATCCTGGTAATTACCGCCCCATAAGCTTAACAAGCCTGGTCTGCAAAGCTATGGAGAGGATCATAATGGAACTCATAAACAAGGACATAGGGGACTTGCAGACCTTGGACCCAACCCAGTTTGGCTTTGTCAAGGGCAGATCTTGCCTTTTGAACTTGGTTGACTTCTTCGAAACAGTTACCAAGGCCACTGATGAGGGAAAGGCAGTCCATACAGCCTACCTTGACCTTGCAAAAGATTTCGACACAATACCCCACACGGGTATCATAGAGAAACTTACCAGCTTAAATGTAAACCCATACATCACAAGATGGGTTGCAAACTGGCTAAAGGACAGAACCCACAGGGTTAGAGTTGCTGGAGCCATGTCAGACTCCAAGCCGGTTACAAGTGGTGTCCCACAGGGCTCAGTCCTTGGCCCCTATTGTTCGGCATCTACTTCTCAAGTACAGGCAAACATAGGAGGACTATGGCTGACAAAGTTTGCGGATGACTGCAAACTGGGTGCCATAGTGGATAGTACATCGGACACAGACATCCTTCAGAGGGGTCTCACGGAAACTGATAGCTGGTGCCAGAGCCATGGCCTGAAGTTAACGCAAAAAAGTGTATAGTCATACCCTTCGGGAAAAACAAGGTAACCCCAAGCTACCATACAGGTGGCAACCCACTAAGCACAGAAGAGGTTATCAGGGACCTGGGTACCCAGGTTGACAGTGGCCCCTCGTTTGACACTCACATTGCTAAAGTGGTTCGAAAGACCTTCTACATTGCCCATCTGATCATGAAGGGATTCACATCCAGATCAAGTGAGGTCATTGTTCCCCTGTACTCTTCACTTATCAGACCAATGATCGAGTACAATGCCCCATTCGGGATGCATCTCACCCGACACCTGCAGCAATTGGAGAGACCCCAAAAGTTCCTCACCAAAAGGATAAAGGGACTCCAAAACCTGTCATATACTGCCAAACTGAAGAAACTCCAACTCTATTCAGTTGCATACCGTCTGCTCAGAGGCGACCTGTGCCTGACATACAAGGCCATGACCAACCCGGAATTAATGGACATGCTCCACCTCAAAAAATCCAAATTCACCAGAACCACTAGAGCAAGTGACTTAAACCTTAGCACGGATATAAATAGGACATGCTGGAGGGATAGATTTATCACCCAGAGACTCCCCATGCTGTGGAATAAAATCCCGGTCCATGTGAGGCAGAGCACCTCGCTGGCTCTGTTCAAGAGAAATCTTGACCGGTGGATGTGAGATCGTAGGTTTACCCCAGGAATCACCTCTGTGTCACTGCTGGACAGAGGCACAACAAACTAATGGGCACATTATTTCTAACATAAGGGGTGGCGTAAGCCACATAACTTTGGGCTAGGCTTATAAATGCCTTAGGGCAGATAGCCTAGTATAAACCTATGAACCTATAAAGAAACTCCAGCTCTACTCAGCTGCTTACCGCCTACTCAGAGGCGATCTGTGCCTGACGTATAAAGCCATGTCCAAACCAGAATTAATGGACATGCTCCACCTCAGGAAATCCAAATCCCTAAGAGCTACACGCTCCAGGGACTTAAACCTCAGCACAGAAATAAATAGGACATGCTGGAGGGACAGATTCATATCCCAGAGGCTCCACTCACACCAGAACAAAATCCCAATCCATGTTAGGCAGAGCCCCTCATTGACCCTCTTCAAGAGAAATCTTGACGAGTGGATGGGAGATCGTAGGTTTACCCCTGGGATCTCTTCTGTGTCCCTACTAGACAGAGGCACAGTAAACTAACCTTAAAAGGGCTATCTTCTGTGACCTACTATACAGAGGCAGTGTCAACTAATCTAAAAGGGTGGCGAAAGCCAAACACACTCTGGCTAGGCTTATAAATGCCCTAGGGCAGATAGCCTAGTATCAACCTATGAATCTATATTATCACTACTTGACAATCCAGAACATCTGAGCTCCTTAAACTGAATTATCATATGGAGAATATTTGTAATAGGAATAAGCAATATTTATATTATTTTGAACAGATATAATACTATTGTAGATTAGACAGGATTCTAATACAATACTTATTGTATAAGCAATTAATATTTACATGAAAGCTAGATGACAAACAATTCAATCATAGTAAAGTAGGACATATCATATATATAAAACCTCCAGTAAAAGATTATAGCACACAGTTATTTAACATATTCACCCTTATTGATGAAGTCTTTCAAAACGTATTAATATAAATAGATGGCAATAATATTTACACCTAATGTTTATAATACAATGTATTTTACTGGATATATCAGAAGTTATATTTCATTGTTTTCCAATATTTAAGTAATCACTTTGTTGCTAACTTATTTAAAGCATCAAGTTTGTTTTATGTGAACATTGACGAAAGTTAGTGCATTTTAATCATCAGTGCATCTCTCTTCCCCCCACTTCCTACACATAAGGATTTTCATATATGTCATTTCTTATTATAAAATGAGTGAAATTATAGGTTAAAAACAAAAAATTCACTTATTGTGATCAATGATTACAAATTCCCTTTCCATATTTATAAATTGCCACTTTATGGCATATACTGAAAGTTTTTAGATTTAAATGGCAACATTCTATTTTGTATAATCAGCAAAGGTTAAACTGAGTGATTATTGTCAATTTAATACTATTTGTTCAGAATGTGACTGTTACATTCTGTGAAATTCCTAGTTCAGGCCTCTACTGTTTCCCTTGAACAACTTAGTCAGTTTGATGTCATGTATAAAATATTAGTTACCTTGGTAACAGCTTAAGTATTATGTATGGTCAAGATGTGTTACAAAACCACAATTCAAGTTTAAGCAATTATATGACTTGTTATGCACATTTGCTTTTATAAGAAAATCATCATGCTTCCCCTTGATGTTCAGTATAGTGTATGTCATTAAGACAAGTTAAAACAGTAGTGTTATTATACACAAACCCATGTTATTAAACTGAGTGTCTATTGTCAGTTCAGTACTATTTGTTCAGAATAGGATTGTTACATTCTGTGGCATTTCAAGTTCAGGCAGTAAAACAGCCATTTCTGTGCATTTAAAGTGCTTTTTTGATTGTATCTGCTTTATTTATTGAAAAAAAAAATTATATATATATATATATATATATATATATATATATATATATATATATACTTGTTTTCCTGCCTTTCTACGCTAGTATAGTCCAGTTTTCAGGTTAGTGCTGAATTCAGGGCTGTGTTACAAGTTTCTGTGTTTGCACACACCTTACTTGGATAGAAGGAAGTTTCTCTGTTAACCTGTGAGAGAGAGGAGCTTTGAGCAGCCTATCTGTCCCTGGAGGAGTGGTTTCAGCCCAGAACTTAGTAGTTTATTGGCCATTTTGGGCTAATTTCTCTCTCTTTCATTTCCCTGCTATAAAACCCACATTTGCAAGGTTTTGTGCTTGTATACAGCTCAGCAAGCCCCTGCCTGGTGCCCTGTAGAGTTCTACAGCAGCAGAGAGTCAAAAGAGAGACTTTGGAGTGATTAAGTATCATTCTTCTGCATTTTCTTGCTGCCTTTAGCTAATTCTACCTAAAATGCCAATTTTTTTTAGAGTTTCTGTTATTTAAAAAGCTTGTTTCAGCTACATATTGTACTTATTTTACTGCCTGCACTTTAACAAAGTCGTTTTTGTGTTTAAATTACATGCTTAACTGTTTTAGGCTATACAGTCAAGCATTACCCTTTTTTCAGTAAATAAAGCAGATACATAAAAAAAATACTTGTTTTCCCACCTTTCTAAGCTAGTATAGTCCAGTTTTCAGGTTACTGCTGAATTCAGGGTTGTGTTACAAGTTTCTATGTTTGCCCATATCTTACTTGGATAGAAGGAAATTTCTCTGTTCACCTGTGAGAGAGGAGCTTTGAGCAGCTATCTGTTCCTGAAGGAGCGGTTTCAGCCCAGAAATTAGTAGTTTATTGGTAATTTCTATCTTTTTCATTTCCCTGCTATAAAACTTGCATTAGCGTGGTTTTGGGCACCGGGCAGCTCTGGTTAGCCAGGGTATAACTATTCCCGGCGCCACAAAGTCTACTCTTCAGTTTTTCCCTTGGAACTAGACAAACTTTCAACTTAAGCACTCAAACCATTCACTTCTCAGCCCGGCACTTGCTCAAAACTCATAGCAAGCACTAATAAACCTTAGCACTAGACCCCCCCCCATACTGTAGAGAAGGACAGGGCTTTCTATTCGACCTTACCAGCCAAATCAGTAAAACAGCTCACTGTACCTATCCAGGCATGTCCAAAGGGAAGTTTCAGGTGTACTCTCCGGTCCAACTGGTGAATCTGGGCATTTTGAGGCAATGTTACAACTGCCTGATGTACACAGATAACCCTCTCCTCCTACCACCAAACACTAATACATGCGAGAGACGCAATTATACAGCCAAACTGGAGGCTAAGCTCTCTCAACCTAAGACTGGACCAGAGAGTCAAGAGGCGAAGGGAATTACTTGCATCACACCACCACCCTCACATAGACCTATGAAACCAGCACCGGCAAAAAACACACATAAATACATAAAAACATACTCAAAGGCTCTAAATAAAAATTTGCAAAAGCAACAGAGACCTCCAAAGTAAACATCCAAGCAACCTCCACCCCCCAACACAAACCATGAAACACACACTTCACAAAACCAGTGTGCCATGCAATCACAGCCCTCAAGGCAAAATAACATACCCAACACACCAGTAATAGGTGACTCTATAGTCAGGCACACTGACGTCCCACTCACTAGGCTGAACAAGGAGAAGGTTACTGTTAGCTGCCTGTCAGGTGCCAGGATCCACCACATAACACAAGCACTCAGGTCACTCCAGAACAAGTGCAAATACGACTCTGTCATTTTCCATGTTGGTGTGAATGACCTGAGCTGTACCTCCCTGGATGACATGAAGAGAGATGGTGAGCTCTCTGATCACGTAGCCCAGGCCGGTATGACCCTGAGTAGCATCTGCCCTCACCAAGAATGATACCCACGGCATAAAGAAAAAATGATCAATTTCAACAATTGGCTAAGCTTCTGGTGTCATTCAAAGGGGATCCAGTGTCTGTCAGCCTGGGATGACATGCTCGACAAGCCACGCTGCTTCACTAGATACAGCTTGCACCTGTCACCTTTAGGCTTTCAAATACTGGCCAAGGCTCTTGCCACCCCCATAGTGCCTTTTTTAGGCAAGGCTCAAAAGACAAACTCACCACCGTAAATAGCACAAGCAACAAAAAACTGAGGGTAATGCTACTCAATGCCAGAAGTCTAAACCTCAAAATGCACACACTCGAGGCACTCATGGAGAAAATAGATATATGCGTAGTAACAGAAACCTGGTTTAAGGCTTCAGAGAGCACCCCAGCACTACCAGGCTACAACTCATACCATACATTTCGGCCACAAAACCTGGACCAAAATACAAAAGACGGGGGCGTATCCATAGTCATCAAGGATACCCACACCTCCAGGTTAGTAGCGCAGCACGATGCTTCAGAGATCATCCACGTGCAACTAACAATGGGCAAAACTGCAATTCAAATTGTAGCTTGCTACAGATCACCCACCATGTCCCACGGGGTCTATATTAGAACACTGAATGTTCAAAATTTTGAGTGGTCTAATATCAAACCTTATGAATCGAAAATTTAAAACATGGAACATACAGAACAGCAAATTTTTTCGTATGGAAAAAATTTGCTGTTCCAAAACACATACACACAACACAAGCACACCCAACAAACAGCAATCCACACACATACACCTAAACTCTTACACCTAACCCTACACTAAACTATACATACACCACTAACTATCCACTTACCTTAACCCAAACTCTAAGGTCCATCACTATCGCACAGTCACCTCACCCGCGCCCTAACCCTCACGTCCACACAATCGCACACTTACCTGAACCCGACCCGTAACTTTCCACCACAGCGCTGAAAATACTGAAGCAATAGAAATGGACAACCAAATTCTTTCGCTAGGAAAAAATTTGGTTTTCTGTTTCTTTGATATTTTCAATGTTAGCTGAAAACAGGTCGATATTAGAACACTCAAAATTTTGAACGTTCGGTGTTGTAATATAGACCCTGTCCCAGGACCCCCATTCCACATTTCTGGAAACACTGGGAAACATAAAGGTCCTATCAAACACCCTGATATTGGGTGATTTCAATTACCCAAACATTAACTGGGAGAACTACTAAGTACTAACTCCCTTGCCCAACATTTCCTAGAATTTATAAACTCAAACGCCCTGGATCAACTGGTCAACACCCCCCCACCAGAGGTGACAACATATTGGACATGGTCATCACCAACATGGGCGACTGGTGTTCCACACTGGAGGTCAACCCCTTGCTGGCTAGATCTGACCATAAACTAATCACTCTGGATATCCACATTCCGTCCCCAACCCGGGTCAAAGAAACCACCGTGAAAAACTTTTCAAAAGCAAACTTCATGTTACTTAAGACAGAGGTGGAAAGTTTCAAATCCCCCATGCTAAAGGATAATGCTGCCCAAGGTGCAAAATCCTTTACTAATGCACTCTACAGGCACCTACAAGAATGCATGGATTGTGCTATGCCAAGCAAAACCAAGAATCACTCCTCCAAGAAAAGGAAACCACTCTGGTGGACCCCTGCCATAAACAAGCTGTACAATAGAAGGAGGAAACTAGTACAGAAGAGAGTAAAATCAGAAGAAGACAAGACATCCCTGATCAGTATCAGCAAGAAACTATGATCCCTCATAAAATCCTCCAAGGCTAGCTTCGAAAGAAAAATTGACAAGGACTCCAAAGATAATCACAAGGCATTCTTTAGCTATGTCAAGAATCTGTGTGGCAATTCTCAAATCTGCTCGGTGTTCGTGCAGAATGGAACAAAATACACTGAACCGACCGATATCACCAACATCCTGGCAGACAGGTTCAGTGCAAACTTCACCCCCCTCTCACCCTCAAAAGGGCACATAACCATACTAGAAGAATGTAGTGCCCCTAAAATCACAGACACTCAGGGTAAAACAGCCCTCTCCAAAGCCAAAAACACAGCATCAATGGGACCGGATGGAATCCCAGGCTGCATCCTACACGAGCTCAAAGATGAACTAACCCCTCACCTAAACACACTGTTCAAACTCAGCTTCTCCACAGGCTACGTGCCCATAGAATGGCACACAGCAATGGTTATTCCGCTCCACAAAGGTGACCCTGGGGATATCTTCCTATAAGCCTGACTAGCTTGGTCTGCAAGGCTATGGAGCGCATCATCATGGATCTCATCAACAGAGTCATTGGGAACCTCCAAACACTGGACCCTACCCAGTCTGGCTTTGTTAAGGGCAGATCATGCCTCCTAAACCTGGTGGACTTCTTTGAGACAGTTACCAAGGCTATAGATGAGGGAAAGGTGGTCCACACTGCCTACCTAGACCTTGCAAAGGCCTTTGACACTATTTTCCATTCTGGTATCACAGACAAGCTCACCAGCCTGAACATAAACCCCTACGTCACGAGATGGGTTGCCAACTGGCTCATGGACAGAACCCACATGGTAAGAGTTGCAGGAGCTAGGTTGGACTATAAACCGGTTACAAGTGGTATTCCCCAGAGCTCAGTCCTAGGACCCCTCCTGTTCGGCATATGCTTTTCAGAGGTACAGGCAATCACAGGAGGACTATGGTTGACCAAGTTCGCAGATGACTGCAAACTAGGGGCTATAACTGACTCTCCAGCTGACACAGACATCCTCCAAGAGAGTCTCACTGAGACAGCTATCTGGTGTCAAAACCATGGCCTCAAGCTAAATGCCAAAAAGTGCATAGTCATCCCCTTTGGAAAAAACAAAGTACCCACAAACTACCACATAGGTGGCAGCCCCCTAAATACGGAAGGCGTAATAAGGGATCTTTGGACCCAAGTAGATAGTGATCTCTCCTTTGATAATCACATTGCCAAAGTGGTTAGAAAATCCTTCTATGTGGCCCACCTAATCAAAAAAGGGTTTGCATCCAGATCAAGAGAGATCATTGTGCCCCTCTACGCATCACTCATCAGACCTATCATAGAGTACAACGCCCCATTTGGGATGTACCTTACAAGACACCTGCAACAACTGGAAAGACCACAGAAGTACCACACCAAGAGGACCACTGGCCTGAAACAGATGCCTTATGCAGCTCGACTGAAGAAACTCCAGCTGTACTCGGTTGCATACTGCCTACTCAGAGGTGATCTCTGCCTGACATATAAGGCCATGTCCAACCCAGAATTGATGGACATGCTCCACCTAAAGAAAACCAAATCCCCTCGAGCCACATGCTCTAAGGATCTAAACCTCACTACAACAATAAATAGGACGTGCTGGAGGGACAGATTCCTGTCCCAGAGACTTCCCATGCTTTGGAACAAGATTCCAATCTATATTAGGCAGAGCTCCTCTCAACACTCTTCAAGAGAAACCTTGACGAGTGGTTGGGAAACAAAAAGTTTACCCCAGCAATCACTTCAGTGGCTCTGCTGGACAGAAGCACAAGGAACTAATCTAAGGGGGTGGCGAAAGCCAACACATTCCGGCTGGGCTTATAAATGCCTTTGGGCAGATTGCCTAGTACCTACCTATGAACCTATTGTTTCTCTTGAACAACTTTGTCAGTTTGATGTCATGTATAAAGCATTAGTTACCTTGGTAACCTCTTAAGTACTGTATATGGTCAAGATGGGTTACAAAAACTGCAACTCAAGTTAAAGCAATTGCATGACTTGTTATGCATATTTACTTATATAAGAAAACCATCATGCTTCCCCTTGATGTTCAATGTAGTGTTAGTCATTTATGACAAGTTAAGACAGTAGTGTTATTATACACAAGTCCGTGTTATTAAATCCTGTCTTTAATATCTAAATTCAGCAGATTGCTTCGTCTTATATGATCATTATATATTTTATGTCTAAATTTACTAAAATCATACATTACATAACTATTGTTTGTGTGGTTTTTTTTTTTTTTTTTTTGGCTGTTGCTGAGACCACAAGCTGTAATGCTTTTTCTTATTATTAGCTCCTTCCAAGCATGTTTATATAGTCCATAGACTTTAAATTATGAGACCCTTCTAGTTTCTTATTTGTTATAAGTATATTTCCCATCCTTATATACACACATATCAGTACTTCAAGCAAAGGCAACAATGCCCATCCAGTTTTGCCAGAATACCATTCACTAGTTCATGTCGTGTGTTTCCAGGCTGTTCTTAAAATATCCAAACCAATATTTGTCCTGTCCATTTTACCAGCCTGTTCCATGCAGTGGCCACTCTGCCAGTGAACCACTCAACACAACTTCCATTCCCACCGATATTTCCACGAAGGAAATCTGATGACTCTCTAGCACTTCCTGGCAACCCCAAACACCCCTAGAATCAGCTATCCCCATATGTGCAAAACGTCCGAGCAAGCTTACCTCCCAGACCACTGCAAAGGGCACTGCACAAGACCAAGTGCTCTTAGTCTTTCACAATAACTCAGACTTCCACTTTTATGCAAGTCTTTAATGTGTCTGGACCAAAATACATTTTAAATATAAAAATGTGCTTTTATTTTTTAATCAAGAATCAACTTAATGAGCTAAACTAAGTGTTGGGAGACCAACAATATGTGTACATGTGGTTTAAAACAGCCCTTTTATTATTTTTATATATATATATATATATTATTTTTTTTTAAACCAAAAACTTCATTGCCGAGAATCATCTCGGAGGCTCCTTGAAGCCTTTAAGCATTATTGTCACTCTGTCTCCATTACCATAGCAACCTCGGAGCATCTGTTTCTGTTAGTGTGTCTGTGTACTGCATACCAGAGACTCATGATGCACCTGTAGCAAAGCTTCACTTCACTGCAACTTCAAGCCTAAATCCCCTCGCTTTCAACAAGGCAGCAGCCAGGAAAAGAACGAAGAGCAAACAGATCAAAAAAAAAAAAAAACTCCCAACAAGTCGCCACAACAACAGATAACACATTCTTCCAGCCTTCCCACCTTTCACTCAGCAGATATATAAACAAACTATTCTCTTCCAAAATATCCCAAATCAGTTTTATCCACCCCCTAAAGCACCAAATGTCTCCTCCTAATACACAAACATCAGTAAACCTCGATCACAAACCACAACCTACAGCTTCCCAGAGACGAAAACAGCAACTTACAACAGCTGCCAGACACAGCTGCATCCACACACACCATGTCAGACTTAATCAAACATCACTTGAAGCTATGATACCTGCCACAATTGATATTAACTATGTTTAGACAGAATAACAATGACATTTGTACTAGCTGCCAGACACAGCTGCATCCATGCACACCATATCAGGATTGATCAAACAGCACTCGTAGCTGTGATACCTGCCATAATTGATATTAGCTATATTTAGACAGAATAATGAAATTTGTACTAGCTGCTAGATATGGCTTCATTCACACACACACCATGTCAGGCTTAAATCAAACAGCACTTGAAGCTATGATACCTGCCATAATTGATATTAACTATGTTTAGACAGAATAATAATGACATTTGTACTAGCTGCCAGACACGGCTGCATCCATGCACATCATATCAGGATTGATCAAACAGCATTCGAAGCGATGATACCTGCCATCATTGATATTAACTATGTTTAGACAGAATAATAATGACATTTGTACTAGCTGCCAGACCTAGCTGCAGCCATGCACACCATATCAGGATTGATCAAACAGCAATCGTAGCTGTGATACCTGCCTTAATTGATATTAACTATATTTAGAGAGAATAATAATGAAATTTTTACTAAGAGCTTGCTACTATTATTTAACCAGGATATACATGACATTTCTAAATCATACTTTAACTGAAGAAGGCATTTGTCTCCATGACAGCATTTTTTTAACACACTCTACTGTTATGGCTATTATATATGATGTTAATTTGTTGCATTTGAGTCTGAAATCTGATGAATGGTACCTTGTTGTATTAGTTAATTAATTACTTAGATTATTATAAGCAAAATCAATGAAAAATGAACAAGATAAGTATTCATTGAGATCAAGTAGGGGAATAGAAACTTCTATGTTTGTATGTATATATATATATATATATATATATATATATATATATATATATATATATATATATAATGTAAATAGTAACCCATCTTGACCTACCTTTGTTTGTGAAGAATTACTGGACTCTGAACATTCGGAATAAATCATTACTGTTTCTCAGTTGTTTAAGAAACCCTCCTTTTTTAAATAAAAACAGATGACAAGTGAGGTACCATATCAGTTGATACTTTGAGAGATGTAGTTGTAAGAGTTATTTTTTTGGGACAGCTATCTTGGAATCAGTTTTTTTGTTTCTGCTTTCTAGCATCAGTCCAAGGATTTGTTTGTTTTATTTTTTTTTAAGAGTAGGGGCCATCTATTCCATTTCTTCTGGGACAATACACTATGTTGTTGTTTTTGCTGAATACAGTTGCTTCTTCAAAGTCATTAAAGGTTTTCTTCTCATTGGCAAAAAGTGTTTTTATCTTGGCTGGAAAGGCCAGCTGTGCTTCAATGTTGTTTTGGTTCAACGGTTTTATTATTGGCCAGACTTTTTTCCTTTGTTCTAGTAATCTAGAAGAATAATCATTGTCAAACCTTATCAGGCTTTGACTGTATTTCAAGGGTGATTTTCTCCAAGCACATTTTAATATTAGTTCCTTGTCCAGAAATGAAAGAAATTTTATAACTATGGATCTAGGTGGAGTATTTGTTGAGTTAGAAGCAGGTTTCCTCAGTGCTCTATGCGCTCTTTCAATTTCAAATGAAAGTCCCTCTTTCAAGTCTAAAAATTCAGGAATCCGGGTCTTCTCCTTCAGTGTTTTCAGGCAGACCAAAGATCCTTATTTTGTTTCTCCTTTCCCTGTTTTCTAAGTCATCTATTTTGTTAAGCAGCCATGTATTCTGTTTAAGGAGAAATTATTTTTTGGAATTCTTCCTCTTTGAGTCTCCCTTCAATGTCATTTAGAGAAGTCTCTATATTTGTTATTTTTGTATGGTGTTGTTGTAATAGTTCCTTGTTTTTGAGAATTTAATTTGAGGTTTTCCAAGTCATTTTTAAAGCCATCCATCTTCAAAGATAGTTCCTGTACGGTAGATGTCATCAATTGCAGTTCTTTTTTTCTTTCTAAGCAGCATCTGGGTGAGAATTCCTTGAGTTGTTCATATTCAGTGACTCAATACATCTCCAAGTTACTTGACAGGAACATTTTTGTACATAAACGCCAAAATTGATATTTATGTAGTTTAGTAGTTTATGTATAGACTTCTGATGTTTTAAACTTGAAAATAATACAATTTTCCTATATTATTATACTAGTTTATGGAGCTCTCAAAATTCACACTGCTCTCAGTTAGCCATCTAGGCCCCGCCACCTTGAGGGAGATGGGAATAGACTGTGGCTTGAGGTCAGATATAAAGGAAATAGAAAAGTCAATGGATACTATTACATGTGATGGGTTGCCATACAGACAGATAGGGGAATGGATGGGCCCCAAACTGCCTGTAGAGTGAAGTTGCCAAGCAAGGCCTGAGAGACAACTGCTGTCCTTCCAAAGAAGGACCATGCCATTCATATCTGTATAGATGAAAACCTCCTTTTAAAAGCTCACACAGTCTGGGATTTTATGGGTCCACTGCAGAACTTGCCGGGACAAGTAAAGCTATTCTGTTGGGAGTAACTGAAACCATTCTGATGCAGGTTCTGCTGATTCCAAGAAAATGGATGCGGAGGAGCCTGGACTTTCATCTCAGCTAAAGGGAATGTACTTGCCTTCACTCTCCTGCTTCTCTAGACTTCTCTAGACTGGCTTTTATTGTTGGTCTAAACAGTAAGGTTCCATCAAACAGGGCATTTGTGAAACCAAATTCTGTTTTCATCAAAATCAGGTAAAGCAAGGTATCAACGTCTCATGCTTTGTTCCCTCTCTGCATCATTTGTCAGCTAAGTGCACAGTCTAGTAAGTCATCAATCTAAAGGTTAACATCTGGGACTGCAACTTGGTTTTCAATTCAGAATCTGACATCCTTCCATTTATAACACCCTCCAGGCCCTCATCATGTACCGCATAGTTTATTGCCCTCAAACAGATTTAGGATGAAAAAAAACACACGCTTCCATGGTCTGTCTTTCATATGCAACTCCTTACTAGAAGAGTGATGGCTTGAGTTTTATGGACCAATTTAAGAACAGCTGGGACAACTACGGTGATTTAAAAAAAATCAGTGGTTTCTGTGACCCAATAGGGCAGTTCTTAAGAGGGGAGAGAATTTTGTACTGCCTGTTCAAAAAATTCTCCTTGTTGGGGCTCTTCTATGCATTTTTAATGACAGAGTAAACAACTTTTTCAGCCAGATAGGTCACCAAAGATGACAATTCAGGGTCCACAAGACCACAACATGGAGGTATTCCTACTCAAAAGAGGTGTCCTGAGGCCATTTTGTTTGAATCAGATGACTTCAACATCTTCCTGAACTTTGGGGTCATCAGGTAGGTCATTAGAATCATCCACCTGGTCATAATCAATGCTAAGGGTGGGAACCTCACTAGGAGAGAGAAGTGCTTTCTCTTGCACTCAGTACTGCCTACCAGACCTCTGGGAAGGTATCGAGGGTTTAAGACAACAAATACACCTTTAAGGCAATTACCCAATCTCTGTGTCCTGGCCTACAGGTGGGAGGATGGCAGTAGCAGCAAACAAAGTTCCTTGGTCACAGAGTGAATTAAAGGAGAGCATGTATGCAGGAAAGCCTGCACCATTGGTATGAGAACTGGACAAGGTTAATGTCAGCATCTAGACTAGCATGCTGATACTGCCCTCCCCTCTCCCCAAGATAAAGCCAGTAAATAATAGCCAGTTGAGGTCAGTGGAGTTGACATCAAAACACCAACTCCAGGAATGGGACACTTCCCCCTAACTGAGATGAGAAGGAATATGGTCCTCTTAAAAATAAAAGCAGAAAGATGGTCCTAGTGATCACTCCCTAATTTCAGAGTAAGTACCTGCTCAGAAGGTGCAAAGGTCATTAGCTGATGGTGGCAAAGCTGGCAATGCAGCCATTAATGTTAAAAGGGTACTTAACCCCAAAAGGGCCAAACATGTCAATAATAGGTCAAATGATGGCCTGGAATCCAGCTGAAGAAGGATCAGGGCTCAGATCAGAAAATATTCTTCTGAGTCCTAATGTTTGTGAGGAAGACACCTGGAAATACAGCTACTGTACTCTAAAAGTGCCTACCAGAGCCTTTTATAGTTCAACTGGATTAAAGTAGATGCCAAAGATGAGGGGATGGGGTATGAAGCTTGAGCTCATACAACAAAGGAAACATTAACAGCACGTGGTAGGTTCTGTTCAATGGGGCTACACCTTTCTACTGACTGGATTTGGGAGGAGCAGTTTCTGTAAGCAATATGACCTGAACTGAAGTAATTTTAGCAGTAACAGAACCCTAAGCAAACTTTAATTTCATAATAACAGGAATGGAATCACATTCTATTGTGGAGCTACCAATCAAGCAATGGATCATTCGTAAGGTCCTTGTTCTAGTCTATTTAGCCCTTCATGGTCTATGTCCACCATATCTACAAGTCATCCTCATTTCCTGCAACAGGCCTGGCAGAGCTTCGTGCTCTGGTACACAGGGTCTTTCAGTTTCTGCATTCTCTGGCTGCTGGACCTTTATCCATCAGGTTCTGCTTACATTGAACATACCCCTCAACTGTACAAATTTTTGCAGAATGTCCAGATTTTTGCCTCATGTTTTTGGTCTGTTCTTCATAAAACTTCTGGTTTTCTGGCAAATCACTAATGACTGAAGTCACTAAATCATGACATGCATTTGAATTTCAGACTTCATATCCATCAAAAAATGCATAACACAAAAACAATTATTCTAGCAACTTTCTAAATGTGTAAACACAATATTTTAAAATGTCCCTGATATTTGGCTTTTGTCCCCCCCCCCCCAATTAACTTTAGCATTGTCCAGATTTCTTGCACTTAAGGTTAGCAGGTATGTCATGGAACCTGCATACTGGCTGGCTGCAGGGCCCTTTCACTTTCTGGCTTCAAGCAGGGATTAAAAGCATAGCTATTTGATCTAGCTACTGGATGACTACTTTTGCTGACTACTTCGGCCTGATTTTTCTAATTAAAAGTTTTTATGCTTTGAATGTTTCATGTAGTATAGCATTTTTCCTCTAGCAACAAATGTGTTATTAGTGCTGTTAAGGAGCACTGATCATCTATTTCTATGAAACTGGTTTATTGTTACTGCTTTACAAATCTGTAAGGTGACTGGGCTCAAGCACTTAAAGGTGAAGTTTAATCTGTCTAAATAGATAACTTCCACTTCAGTTGCTCAGGGAATGAGCCCTAGTGGTGGAAGAGGAGCCCAGTAAAAGGACTTGACAGTAGGGGAATGCCAGAATTTCTACATCTTCAAATGCTTCTTCCTCTCTTTTAAGGTGGAAGGTTTAAAAGCATTACACCTAGTGTGCTAATCCTGGGTGGGATTGTTAGGCCAATGCATGCAGTTTCCAGAGGACTGGGTGTCCTGCTTCTTTCCCTACCTAATACTGTAGTATAATCTAAACTATACATACCAATTGATAAACCAATGGCCACACAAAATTTTGTCAATATCAGAATGAAAGGACAACCTAACCATGTTTCAGAGCTAAACTAGAGCAGAATTACACACACACACACACACACACACACACACACACACACAAAGAAAAGAAATGGTCTGAATACAGAACTGCAGATATGTACACTGCATTTTTTATAAACCTGAAGACTAGGAAGTGATTAATTGCTAAAAATAATAATACTTAAGGAATCACTAATAACTTGAGGATCTCTCACTGTGCAACTGACTTTAGTGGACAGCTAAGATATCTGGAGATTGGCCCTTAAATGCACAGCAGTATGGGTAAAAGTAGGGCTAAGGTAGACTGGGAAAGTTTCAAGTGCTTTGATAGGATTAAGAGTGGCAGGACTTTCCAATAAGAGAAAATGAAATCCCAGCAACAGATCAAGCCGACAGACACAAAGGGATTATCATTCGTTTCCTCTGATATGGTAGCAAAACTGAATGAAATGAAAGCAACCTACAGACACAAAGGACATTACAGATACATGTAATGCACAGCAGAAATGAAGTCAGTGAAGATAAATGCCTATATACCAGTAAATCAGAGGGACAGCTACGATGTACCAGTAAATCAGAGGGACAGCTACGATGTACCAGTAAATCAGAGGGACAGCTAGGATGAGGTGAAGGTGCTTGCTGTTCCAGGTACAAGGTGTTAGGGGGTACAATCAGCAGTAGTGCAGTGCTGGTAGATACTGTACTTGTGGTAACAGACAGCTAGGATGAGGTGAAGGTGCTTGCTCTTCCAGGTACAAGGTGTTAGGGGGTACAATCAGCAGTAGTGCAGTGCTGGTAGATACTGTACTTGTGGTAACAGACAGCTAGGATGAGGTGAAGGTGCTTGCTGTTCCAGGTACAAGGTGTTAGGGGGTACAATCAGCAGTAGTGCAGTGCTGGTAGATACTGTACTTGTTGTGGTAACAGACAGCTAGGATGAGGTTAAGGTACTTGCTGTTCCAGGTACAAGGTGTTAGGGGGTACAATCAGCAGTAGTGCAGTGCTGGTAGATACTGTACTTGTGGTAACAGACAGCTAGGATGAGGTGAAGGTGCTTGCTGTTCCAGGTATGAGTTGTTAGGGGGTACAATCAGCAGTAGTGCAGTGCTGGTAGACACTGTACTCGTAGTAACAGACAAAGTACTTAATGGTTGGTATTATAGCAGTACAAGCCATTTGGTACAGTGTGTGTGTTTTTTTTGTCCTTAACTTTGAGATAAAGGGGTGCCAGAATGGGGAGCTACACAGGGAGTTGGATATAAAAGCAGATTCTATAAACCTACCTCTCTGTTGTTCTACTTTAATCTGTTCCACTACAGATGCCGTAATGTGTCTGGTACTTCTTTCACATTCTGTACACCTCTTTTGCCAAGTTAACATGTTTTACTTGCTTTAATGTATATTTTCACTAACACATTTTTTTGTGTAATTGGTTTTGATAATGGCAGTCTAATTAGGGTCCCCATTCTAGTGCGGATATCAAGACCTGTACTCTAGGCATAGCCTTTCAAGTATAACTGGACCAGAAAGTGCCTTACAGATCAAGCTGAGCACCTCTATCTTACCTGTAAAAATCAGAATGTGGTCTCATGTAAATTCTTGAAGAATAAACAAATGTTTCTAGCAGTAGGATACCACAAGACATAGGTTCATAGTTCATAGGTGTTTACAAGGCTAATCACCACAAGGGCCTATTTAAGCCTAGCCACCCATCCCAAATGTCTGACAAGTTCTGATACCCTCGATAAGTGTAAGCAGGGGCTTGGGAGATGAAACATTTACAAGTTAGGACCTGGGAGATGAACCATTTACAGGTTGCCTGTGTCTATTAGAGACAGAGGTGCCAAACCAGGGATGAATTTCCTGTACGACATCCAACTGTCCAGGTTGCACTTGAATTGGGTTAGGGAGGAACTCTGCTTCACATGCATGGGGATCCTGTTCCAGATGCGGGGTAATCTCTGGGATACATACCTATCTCTCCAGCAGGTCCTATTTATATCACAGGCAATATTTAAGTCTTTACAATGGGTAATTCTGGTGCTGTTTGTTTTGCAGATACGCAAGAAGTCCATCAGAGTGGGGTATGATAATGCCCTGTATGTCAGGCATAGATCTTCCCTTAAAAGCCTGTAAGAGACAGAATACAGGGATAGAGCCTTGAAATGGTCTGCCTAGGACATTTTACTTAAGCCATGTATTGTTTTAGTGAGGAACCTCTGTGGGTGTTCTAATTGTTGGATAAGCCTGGTTAGGTACATACCAAAGTGGGACTTGTACACAATGATAGGTATGATGAATGCTGACTACAGTGGAACAATGATTTCCTTGGACTTATATGCCATACCTTTGTTTATAAGTTGCTCAACATAGAGTGATTTCCTCACTACTATAGACATGTGATGGTCAAAGGCTAGATTACTATCTGTGTGTGTCTCTAAGCCCCTGACTACTGGGTCAACTGTAAGGGGTGTGTTGTCAATATGATAGTTACCAGGGGTGGAAGACTTCCCAAAGGATAATATTATGTACTTTTTGGCATTTAGTTTTAGTCAATGGCTCTGACACCAGTTGTTTGTCTGTGTCAGCCCCTACTGGAGAACATTTGCGTCAGTATGGGATTCAATGACAGCTCCTAGTTTGCAATCATGTGAAAATGTAGTCAGCCAGAGACCACTGACATTGGCCCTGACTTCAGAGAAGTAAATGCAAAAAAGCAGTGGTCCAAGGACTGATCCCTGAGGGACTCCACTTGTGATTGGCCTCTTTGTAGAGGTGGACTCACTAATTCTAACTTCCTGGGTCCTGTCTGTGAGCCAATTGGCTATCCACCGGGTGACATACAAGTTTGTACCCAATCTCTTCAGTTTGTCAACAACACCCGCGTGTGGTATTGTATCAAATGCCTTGACCAGGTCAAAGTAGGTGAACCATTTTGACCCCACCCATTGCTTTGGTGACCTTATCAAAGAAGTCCACTCAGTAAGCACAATCTGCCCTTGATGAACAAACTAGGTTGGGTCCAGTGTCTGGAGGTTTACTATATCATTACTGATCATCTCCATGACAATTCTTTACAAGGGTTTACATGGAACTTAGAGATGAGAACTCCATACAACAATACTACATGCTTATCGGTTTTACACAGTTCACATAGAAGGTACTGAATGCCATTACTATGTTAGCCCTGTAAATGCAGAT
The DNA here is from genome assembly GCF_019279795.1 of Protopterus annectens. Lineage (NCBI taxonomy): Eukaryota > Metazoa > Chordata > Ceratodontiformes > Protopteridae > Protopterus > Protopterus annectens. The sequence continues at coordinate 1,721,309,455 of NC_056744.1, read as the reverse complement.
TTTGCTTTGTATAATACTGTTGCTATTCATTTTTGCTTTTATTTATTTATCTTCCCAATGTGAATCCATGTCTGATTGTTGTCCTGAAATTAAATAGTTTGAAAGTAAATTTTATCAAAGCTTGAAGATCAAAATCAAGATATTTGAAATGGGCTTCTTAGGGAAGAATCTCATTTCAGAAATGTACTATGCTATACATTGTAACCGCAGAGAAGCACATTTCCTAAAGCTACTGTTCAGGCACCCAAGTAGATATTCATGAAGGTTTTTTTTTTTTTTTTTTTTGCTCTTTATAGGTTCTTAGCGGCCTGGAGACTGACAATGTCTTCCAATTAGTAAATGTTTTCAACTTATCAACAATGACAATTTTATCACCCATCCCGTTATCCAGACAGGTATTAAAGGTTGCTATAAAAGTACTTTGCTTGATAGGTAAGATTATCCAATTACAGAAATGAGGGATACATTGGGATAGGTATCTATCATGCCATTTGGTATTGTTGTTGTGGTAGTACAGTTTTAAGTCTCTAGAATAGGCTTTTTTTTTTTTTTTAATCACTGGAAACTTGTTTGTCATATGTGGGAATTTGAACCCACCCCTCCAAAGGGGGCTTCAACCTGAACACAGTGGCTTGTGTTGCTGGGCCATCATGAAAACTGTTAAAGCAGGTTTCAAAATTCTTTCACTTCAGATCTCAATTTATATATTATAATGAGTTGCACTGTGACTGATAAGGTAATTTGTTTTATTTAATAAAACCTTAACAAATGTACATCTGCACCAAGAAAACAAAAAATAAATACATCTGAGGAATTGAAGTGATGCACAATATTTAAATCACCTCTTAGAATTTACATATATAAAATCAGAGAAAATTTAGTTTATCTACTAAAATTTTTAACCCACTCACACAAGCAAAAAATGTAAAAAGTGAATAATTTAACTTTACATAATTTAGACTGTCGGTAAGTTATCTTCATGTCACATGCAACCTGGCCAGGTTATCTTCCAAAACTAAAGTCATGCAAGACAAAATAAATAAATAAAATGCAAACTTACTGTAAAAAAATCAACAGGCTCCTCTTTTATGAGCTCCAAATTATCGTCAGTGATAGTTACTTCAGTAGACATCACACTGTTTTTAACGCATTTAAGACTTTCTTCTATCGCTTTCTGAATCTTCTCTTCTTCATTCTTAAGCTGTTGGATTAGTTTTTGTTCCTTGTCAATGAGAAACTGGTGCAGTTTTGCAAACTCTTGTGTAATGTGTTGTATCAAACTGCAAGCATGCTCCTAGGGAAAAATAAGTATTCAAAAAAAAAAACGTTAAAGGGCTCGACTTTTCATTATCAGTTTTATTCAGGCATTTTTCTTATATAACAGAATGATGAAAGGTCAGCCTACTGGTAACACTATTGACCTAGGGCTGGAATCGAGATTAAGCCCAACAGTAATGATGCCAGATACATGGGCACCCAGCCCAGGACAGTGCCCTTTCTGGAGAAGTGGGGAATACATACCCCCATACAAAGACGACCTCAGAAAATGGCAGTAGTCTGTGTAATGTTAATTGCAGACATTAAGGTAGGTGAAGGAGGGAGGAGAGGAAGACAATGTGAAAAGACGAAGAAGGTTATTCTCTGACTGCATGCAGACCCATTACAGCTGCCTAGCCAGGCATAAGACGCATGCTCGTTTCTTCACATACCTCCTGTTTTACACATCTGAGCAGGCTGCCCCTGCCTTGCACAACACTGGCCAAAATAGATTCTGTCTGTGGGCAGTATACCCAGCCACAACAATGTGTGGTCAGTGCTGCAGTCCTTACACCCTCACTCCTCAGATACTGAGTGAGCTTTCAGGCTTATCCACCTCCATCTGGCCCCCTGGACACCAGTGCCACAGATGAAAACACTGGCCACCAGGACAGTAGTCAGGGCTTCATCGCTTTTACATCATGAAGATGGGTTAAAAGTAATTCTGTTCATTCAGATCACTTTTATTAACTTAATAGTCGACAGTGATATTTCCAACATTCTTGATATGTACTAGTCTATATAATGTTTTCTGGTTTTTAACAACATCATGCATTCTTTGAGCCAGGCAGCAACAAATTGGCTGAAGTATTCTCTTCTAGCTCACAGATGCCAGGCTCCTGCAACTGCTGAACCAATGCACCAGCTAGGTGCCAATCAGGCAAGAACCTATGAATGTGGGAAGGCAAGAAAATAAAAAATACTTTTGGGTAAAGTAATGGTTTTAAATTTCAAATGGCTTTAATGTGCTTGAAGACTAACACTATTTAAATGAGTCAGTTTATGACTGTCACTAAAGTCACATTAGCACAAATGAGTTAGGTTTTAAAAAAAGGATGGGTTAAATACTGTCTCTGAGATGCTGAGTGACATATGAACAATATAATTTCATGATTCCTTAGGATTCTTCATTATTATCCAAACAATAGGATAGCAAATTATGGATGAGCCAAATCATGTCTTACTTATAACTAGGAAACTGTAAATGCTATCTTCTTCTTTCGGCTGTTCCCGCTAGGGGTCGCCACAGCGGATCATCTGTGTCTATTTCTTCCTCTCCTCTGCATCTTGCTCTGTCACACCAACCACCTGCATGTCCTCTCTCACCACATCCATAAACCTTATCTCAGGCCTTCCTCTTTTCCTGTTACCTGGCAGCTTCATCCTTAGCATCTTTTTCCCAATATAGTCTGCATCCCTCCTCAGCACATGTCCAAGCCAAAGTAATCTCACCTCTCTGGTTTTGCCTCCAAACCTTCCAACTTGGGCTGGCCCTCTAATATACTTATTCCTAATCCTGTCCACCCAGTGCAAATCTTAACATCTTTAACTCTGCCATGTCCAGCTCTGACTCCTGCCTTTTTGTCAACGCCACTGTCTCCAACCCTTATAACATAGCTGGTCTCACTACCCTCTTGCAGACTTTCCCTTTCACTCTCACTGGCACTCTTTTGTACATGCTATATAAAAAAAATGTAAAGTGATTTGACAATGAACATAAAATGACCTGTGCATCACAATACGTGGTGCATAAACTGACAAACAAGTGTTTCTCCCCATCTGCTAAAGGTTTCGACTTTTTAGCATTCTGAAAAAAACTTTAAAACTGGCACTTTCCATTTCCATACATTCAAACAATGGAGTGTAAATAATGAACTTTAGCCCCCTGTTGCATCTCTGCGGTGGTGGTGCTGCGGTAGTGTTGTCGCCTCACAGTAAGATGTTGCCCTGTTCGATTCTCAGCTAGAGCCTGTGTGGAGACATGCGTGAATGGGCGTATCTTCGTTGAAGGTTGTGCTTCAGAGCTGGCAACTTGGCACGTAAAAATCTACTGCCAATCATTAGCATACTGGAGTTCCGCTGTGGCGACCCCTAAACGGGAAAAGTTGAAAGACACAACAACCCCCTGTTGCATCAGCATAAGGAAGATGTGCATTCATAAATTTTAATGCCTGCGGCATCATGCATGTTTGATGATGCATACATTAAAATTTATGGATGCACCCCATGCTATCTCTAAGGTGACAAGATTTTTAGGATAGTCTAAACTTGTTTGGGCTGTATTTTAATAGTTTATTAAAATATTCTTCAAAAATGTAAGCAGTAAGGGGATACTGTTTTGTACCACTTAACTCATTGGCTGTTGCAAAGCTGATATGAATGTCACCAAATCACTTTTATGTCAGGTCTACAGGGCACAGCAGACATTCCTGGGTCTGTGCTACTGACCGATGCATTCAACACATCTAGCACAAATCAATGTTAATTTACTTACATGCAGGCCAATCTGTTTCTTCTCATTCTGGACTTGCATATTTTTAAGATCATGAACTTTGAGCTCCAGGGATGATAAGGCTGATTTTGACATGTCCTGTGGATTTAAAAATAAGTGTAAAAGTATGCAAAAACAGTCACATTACAATGCTTGGGGAAACAAAACTCAAAAATCAGTTACTCTACGTACTACCTTTGTTTAGAAAAAAAGAACCAGATGGACAGACTTTCACACACTGTCATACACTTTAACAACCACTATGCAATGACAGGCAAACCAAAGCGCTCTGTACTTTATGAACTACATTACATACTGTATCATGAACACATCATTTAAACGTAAATTAAAAGTCAGTGAAGGAATGAAGCCTGAGATTAGTCTCTCTTTATGGCTCCGGGACTTTAGGTCTGTGATCTTTTTGATTAGGAATCTTTGGGGACTTTTTAGAACCTTTAGGGATTTTCTTATTACTTGCTATTTTAGTGAGCTACAGCCTGCAGGGGGCAGTGTACTCAATAACTAGTCTGATCAAGGCCATGTATAAGGGAAAGGTTGCCTCTTTAGATTTTAGCAACTCTAGGCTTTCTGCTACAGGCAAAGGCTCTTGCCTCTCCCATAGTACCTTTTTTAGGCAAGGTCTCAAAAACAACGTTACCAATGTGAAATTAACCAATCAAAACAAAATATGGGTCATGCTGCTAAATGCTAGAGCTTAAACCAAAAGCAACATTCCTAGCACTAGAAGATGTAGATGTCTGTGTAGTCAAAGAAACCTGGCTCAAGGCCTCAGAAAGTACCCTGGACTTGAAAGGCTACAATGCCTTCCACACCCTTAAACCGCAAAATGAGCATGTGAAAACCAAAGAAGGCAGTGTTTCAATCTATATTATAGATAAATTCACCTTCTGTCTAGTTAGACTGAACAACTCCATGGAGTTACTCCAGGTCACAGTGGGTGACACCACCATTTGAGTCATAGCCAGTTATAGATCCCTCTCCATGGGTAATGACAACCATGAAGCCTACTTGACAAAACTGGAGACAATCTAAATTTTACTGAACACACGGATTATGGGGGATTTCAATTATCCCACCATCAACTGGGAACCATACTCTAGCCCTAACTTGCTAGCACAAACGTTCCTTTACTTTGTTAATTCAAATGTCCTGGAACAAATTGTCCATACCCCAACAACGGGAACAAACATTCTGGATCTGGTCCTCAACAACATGTAAAGCAGAAGTACTGCTGCAAGTGTCAGACCCACGTTAGTTAAAACTGACCACAAATCAGTCACCTTCAAGCTGGCACTAACACGAGAACTCACAAAGGATGAAATCAGACTAAAAAACTTCAAGTCAAACTATACCCTCCTAGGTGAAGGTATAAATTTATTCCAAGCCCCACCCCAAGCTGGAAGTGGTAACTATGCCGAAGCTTATACTAAAGCTGTGTACAAATCACTTGCATAAGTGTATAAAACTCAGTTGTCCCAAAAAGAATCATAGCCAGAGTCCAAAGTAAAAACAAGCTGCCATGGTGGACATCCAGCATCAACAAACTTTACAATAGATGCAAAATGTTGCTGTCCAAGAATACAAAGGCAAGGCCTCAACAATGGACAAGCACCCTACTCAGACTCAACAGACAAATAAGACAACTTGTCAATTCCTCCAAGGGCTCCTTTGAAAGAAACCTAGTAAGTACTGCCAAGGATAGCCATAAGGCCTTTTACAGCTTATGTATGTAACCTAAAGGGTAGGACCCAAGCATGTGCAGAACTAGTGACCAATGGTATCACACACATTGACCCCACAGAGACAGCAAACCTGCTAGCAGATAGGTTTGGTGAAAATTTCACTCCCTTTTCCCTGCCTAACTTACAACAAACCTTCCCCGAAACTCCCACACCCTATATATCTGAAAAACAGGTTCTCAAAGTCTTATCCAAGCCAAAAAATACAGCCACTATGGGACTAGACGACATCCAAAGCTGCCTTCTAAACAGGCTAAAACATGAACTAGCATCACCACTAAGTACCCCTTTCAATCACAGCCTAACCACAGGCTTTGTTCCTGTTGAATGGACAACAGCAAGATACTCCCCTCCACAGATGTGGCCTACCAACAAACCCAAGGAATTACAGACCCGTAAGCCTGACCAGTCTCATGTGTAAGGCTATGAAACATATCATTATGGACCTCATAAATAAAGACACAGGTGACCTCCAAACCCTGGATCCTACCCAATTTGGTGGATTTCTTTGAAAATGTGACCAAGCCCATTGATGAGGGTAAATCAGTGCACACAGCATACCTCGACCTAACAAAGGCTTTTGACACAATCTCACATTCAGGAATTAGTAATAAACTTAGCAAACTGAATGTAAACTCCTAAGTTGTAAGATGGGTTGCCAACTGGCTCACAAACCGGACAGACACTATCAAAGTGGGTGACTCCACATCAACCAGCAGACCTGTTACCAGTGGGGTACCACTGGGGTCAGTGCTGGGCTCTCTACTGTTTGGTATGAATCCCCAAATGATGTCAGTATACTCCAGGAGGGTCTCACGCAGACCAAAGACTGGTGTACTAGTCATGATCTCAAGTCTCAAACTGAATGCAAAGAAATGTGTCATCATTCCCTTCAGCACAAGCAATGTCCCCTCACACTATCAAATCAACAATACCCTAAGTGCCTATGAAGTGGTAAGGGACCTAGGATCACATGTTGACTGTGACCTGAACTTCGACCACCATGTGCCTGCTGTAGTAAAGAAAGCTTTGTACGTGGCACACTTGATTAGTAAAGGCATCTCCTCGAAAGCAAAAGAAGTCATAACCCCCCCATATACTCTGCACTTATCCGGCCCATAATTGAGGCCTATTTGACATGTAGCGTACTAAGCACCTACAACAAGTAGAGCGACCTCAGAGTTTTCTAACAAAGAAGATCAAGGGGCTCCAACATATGCTTTACACAGAGTGACTAAAGTCCCTGTCACTATACTCCGTATCATATAGACTTCTGTAGGCCAGACATGTCTCCCCCTAAGAACAATCCAAGACCCAAACCTAATGAACTTGCTGCATATCTGTAAATCAAATGGGACTAGGGCTTCCAGTTCTAGGGACCTAAATATGGCCTGTGACTTAAACAGGACATGCTGGAGAGAAAGATTTATCTCAAGGCGACTGCCATGTCCTTGCAACAGGTTACCAATTCATGTGAAACAGAGCACCTCTATGACACTGTTCAAGAGGAACACGGATGAGTGGATGGGGCACCATAAATTCTTACTGGGGATAGAGCCCACAACCCTCCTGGACATGGGCAGTCATCATTAAATGCAATCTTGGGTATTGACTAACATCTTTTATAGTATTACATTGAGATGAAACGGCTAGGCTTAAAATGACCTTCAGTTCGACAGCCTTGTAATTTCCTATGATCCAGGGATCCTATGATGATATTCCTATGACAATTAGCTGTGCTACATAAAAGAATTTCCTGATAACCGTTGTCACATGATGGTCAAAAGAGAGAGAGTTATTAACCCAAGTCCCCAATTCCCTTTTTGTAGTGGTGTGTTGTGTATACAACATCATGAGAGGAAGGGCTGTCTACAAAAATTAAAACTACAATACAACTCTACAAAAATTAAAACTACAATACAACACAAAAACAAAGAACATACAGAACAAGAAAAAAAGCTTCATGATTTTTCATTGTAGACATCTCACATCTATCCAGATTACTCCATCTTCATTTATCAAACTGGCAATCATTCTGTTGAAATTTTCAGCAGGCATTGATTCAATTCTACTTTTCTAGCAACTCTTACTTAAGGCAGACAATTCTCAGTGCCACTACATCTCCTGCCATTACTAATCAAGCCACTAATGCCTTAACAGAAAACATTTTTCACGGATCTCAAAAACGCAGTTCATCAGCTGTCCACAAGTTTCTTGATGTAACACCGCAGAATGTAAAGGATCTGATATGCTTTTCATGGACGGCAGAGGAGGAAACAACCACTACATAGGCATTCTACAAAACACTCCCATTTCCATAAGGTTCTAGGGGACCACTAACAGCACCGACATTGCTGTCCAGGACACACCTGGTCCACATGGCTCTAGTATACCAGTCGTTTAATTTTGAAGAGCTTCCACTGCATCATCTACTAAACTGCAGTGCACAGGGGTATTACTTACAATGGGCATGCACACAGGGTATTACTTACAATGGGCATGCACGTAGGGTATTACTTACAATGGGCATGCACACAAGGCATTATCTACAATGGGCCTGCATACAAGCTGTTATTTACAATGTGCCAACACACGTGGTATTATAAAAATGCTTCTTGTATACAGGATATACAACACCTTGGGCACCGATACATTGCATACGATACCCTGTGGACAGACGCACTGAGCCTGCACACAGGGTATTATCTACAGTGTGCCAATGAGGGGAGGGAGGTGTATCGGGCTCTCCACTTGGTTGACACCTGGCAGGACCACTAGGTGTTGCACAAATGAAGTATGATCCTGTGAGCATGTGCTGCCTGAGAACATGTAGAGATACACAGTAATTCCTGCAGCTGGTAGCAGCAAACAGAAGCTCAGACAGTCACCACATGGGGGATGGTTTCTCCACCATAGGAGGTAGGCCCCCTACTGGACTGGTAAGTTGGCCTGATCCTTACCATCCATTTATTGCCAGGCAGTGGGGCTGAAAAAGCCCCTCCAAGCAGGAACAAATAGGTCAGAACACTATCACCTAACCTGGGGATAGCTGTTGTCATTCTAATGATGAAAAAAAAGGGCTACCTAGGTTAAGGTAGTGGAGCCATCAGGCGGGGTCTGTCAGGAAAAATATTAATTTCAAGTCACTGCATTTATTTTTAAATTTCTAAAGCAAGTAACATCAACAGTATACTAATGCACATTTCAGAACATTGTTTTTATTTTCTTCAAACAAGTAAGCCCTCTGGCTCTTTGGTGGCAACCCAGTAACAATGTCTGGTTAAGCAACTTGCTCAGGGTCTTACATTTGAAAGTGGAAACTGTGGGACTCAAACCCAAAACTACAGGATGAAGCTCATTAACAGATATGTAGCCAATCTCTTATTATATCAAAATTTGGACCCACATAAATGTATTGTTATGCACAGAGCTTGCTCCTGATATCGTAGTATTTTAAACATATAGTTACTATCTCAGTAACAAAAATTAGCCAACTAACACAAACTTGCTACTGAACAAAATACATTAGTATATCACACACACACACACACACACACACACACACACACACACACACACACACACACACACACACACACACACACACACACACACACACACACACACACACACACACACACACACACACACTTCATCAGGCAGTATCCCTTACCATATATACACTGGCTACCTCATTCAGTAACACAAAACTGTGGGTGGAATGTCTGGGAACACACAGGACACAAACAAAGGCCTCATCCTCCTGGCAGAACAACTCCAGTCTCCGTCTGTGCTCTCCACAGCACTGCTCTGTTCTCCCATTTGTAGCACACAGATTCTGCATGTTTTCTTTTTCACTGCAGTTTGGTTCCTGTTGTATATACCCCAGTTTCAGCCTCTGTGAACATTGATCCATTTCAGGCAGGAGTAAATTCACCATGTAGCTCTCTTAAGAAATTCTTGTCTACATTTAGGACAGGAAGGTTTTATTGTTTTGTACTAAATCATGTCAATACAGACTCTGTAAAACTACTGCCCACAAATCAGAATCACTGGAGTTTCTAGAAAAAAGAAGAAATAAATGAACTGCTGCATCAAAATCCAAACTTCTGCCTGTACTCAGCCTGTTGACAGAAATTGCTTTTTTTTTTTTTTTGGTTTCATTATCAGAGCACAGGAAGTAGAATGTGTGAGGAAGTGACCGCTTCTATTTAAAGGGGCAGTATACCAATTAATTGTCATAAAGCTTGCTGAATATGAACATTTGCTGTTTCAAGCCGTTTTATTTCATGTAGTCAAGTATGCAAACTCAACATATAGTTAGTCAAGCTATATAACCATAACATGTCACAGAAATCCATCCAATTCAAGTACATGAAAAAAGATAAATATTTAAAGACATTTCATTACCAAACCTTTCTGTGAACTAATCACAGTGCTGCTAAGCTGATTCAGAACTAATTACTATATGCAAATAAATCATTCCACGTGACTTTAATTTATTATAAAATACATTTTCACTTAATGCAGTCTTTTTTGACTGGAAACCTACTGCATAATACTGAGCTACTGTTTTATCTCAACCTATATTCTGATATTTTTTAGCATTGATAAATGACAAGTGACATATTCATCCACAGTTTTTCCTCCACCATACATCCTGTACTATATATTGCAAGCAGTTTTTGCTAATATTTCTAATTGTTTTATTTACTGACTGAATACTTAGTTGTACGTTTAGATGCAGCTACATAGGAAATGCATTAGCTACTGATCACCATTTTTTCCTCCATTATCTATACTGTGCTATGTTTCTGTAAATAGCTTTCTATTAACATTATTCTGTATGCATTACTAATGTTATCATCACTGTCAGAACATTCACTTTCAGTTTTTCCCCTGTTTCTACTAACCTGATATTACACTATGGAACAATTCCCCAGACTTCCACTGAAAAAGGGTCTGTTTTAGCCCAGTCAGACTTTCTCAGTATACAAGTGCAAATAAATAAATACTATAATTTTGCCTTGCACAGATTCACTTACCCCACTTAACCATTCTGCGTGAGTAGCTCTCTCTGGAAGCCTTTTTATTTTGTACTGAATTACATTTAATCTTTGTACAACACACTAGCTAAACAAGGTTTTGTTAATTAGTCAGACTTTCATTAATTAGTACAGACCTTCCCCATGCTTATAGTTGTGTTGAAACTTGTCACTCAACTCTATCAAATTCGTTCATTCGTTTAGCCACGTCAAATCTTGTGTTATTCCAGGCTGGCTACATTAAGAATCCATGTGTTGACTACTGAATATTATAGACACAGAAATATATTATGTTTTTCCTGTTTAGAGCAGTTTGCTCATAAATAACTACCTGTCTTTACATTACATCAGGTAGTGCACAAAAAAAAAAAACAAATGACATTTTTGCAGCATTGGCAAATGTATCTGGCAGCTGATTTTGCAGGCGGAAAAACTTGTAATAGTAATGCTTGCCTCATGATCACGCCACTGAGTTTAGAAGCAAACTTTAACCTTAGTGACATCATGGTAGTGAAAGCATGAAGTCATATGCACAGTGGTGCACCCACTTTGGTCTACAGAAAGAGTGCTCTCTATGCCTACAGTGATGCTAGGATGGACCATACTAAATTTACTTGGGTTGTGGTTTAATAAAAAGTTTACAAAGCGTTTTATTAAAAATGACTCAAATAAATAGTAAATTAGAACAACACAAGTGCATTGCTGCACTTAACTCACTATGCTACAATGCAGCCATGATCATGACCAAAACTCACTAGATGCTACAATACACCCATGATCATGACAATATCACTTTAAAACTTCTTCTTTCTTCTGTATCCCAAGTCATCTTCTCTCTACCCTCACAGCATAGCATCTTCCTGTAGCATTTCGGTCAAAGATGTGTGGACCCTTCAGAATTAAACTCTGTTGTGGTCCAAGATTGCATTACTTAGGAACACGTCTTAATGGTTGACATTATGCAATTTATTTTTATAATGGTAACCAATGTAATGTTAAACATGCACACAGGTGCTTAATCTAAACCCCATACTATAAGTATGACAGCTGACAGAAGTATCTGTTAATCCAAAATAGTTTACCTAGTCCATTTTGTAATAGGCAGCAGACATTTATTTCTGTATCTTAGTTTATCTGTTATCCACCTAATGGTGCAGGTTATATTTAAGACCAGAAGCTGGTCTCGCCCTTCTCTACATACGTTAGCTGTTATTTACTATGACTAGTGCAGGAAGGCCTTGTTACTTTCCTTTCAATACTTTGTTCTTTGCTGTGCAGGCAGTTCAGATCACTATTAATAAAAGAACAATTCTGTTAGGTGACATGGAGCTCCTTTTTTAATATTTTTACTCCTTCATCCCAACAGCTGACAATTACCTCCCCCCAAGCATCATCCCAATATTTCTGGTAGGTGCTGTACTCTCATCTAGTCTTCAGTTTTACAGCACCAACTCCTCTTTTTAAGACAGGGAAGCCAGCAGGTCATAGGATTCATAGAAAATTGAACATGGAAACTCAGTTCTGATCTAAAGTTGTACATACAAACACACCCATAAGATCAAAACAATGGTATAGTAAGATTTACAATAAATCCTCACTAAGGCATGCTATACTACTGAAAAGTTAATAAACAGGCAAGTCTTATTCAATGGTGTGACATATATAGACAAAAACAGTATGGAGTCTGTCCCAGCTGCAGTACATTCACAATATTACATACTTTAACTAACCAACTGTAGAGCAATGTGGAAAACAGACAATTAAGGGGTGTTATTTTAATGTATCTTAACTGTGCCTTTCAACCTCTGGACCACTAGCTACTACATCAACAGCTAGGAAAAAATAAATTTGCACAAGAGGTAGATCAGTGGTTTTAAAACTAACTCAACAACAGGACCTTTGCAGTTTACCTTAACAATGGTCTCTCAAAAGGCAAGATAGCTCCAAAATGATTAACAGGTTGATAAGAACTCTCCCCGTGTGGGTAAACTTCAGTTACTGGGTATTAATGGCACTGTCTGGATGTCAGCAAGGAAGAAATTTGGAGAACAAGAGATGAAATCAACTATAAAAACACTCTGACTGGGGAGAATCCTGCAGCTGTTCAGTAAAATGCAGTTCAAGTTTCATAAGATGGCTTCTGGTAATTTAGAGGAAAAAAATAAATCAAATTCCACACAGAGGTGTTTAAAATAAATGAAACACTGAAGGAATATATCAATTCAGATAAAACAGAAGTCTAGAAAAATTAGTTTCATGAGATGACTTCTAGTAATTTAGTGAGAAAAAATAAATCAAATCCACACAGAGGTGATTAAAATAAATGAATCACTGAAGGACTATATCAATTCAAATAACAGAAGTCTAGAAAGATAGAAGAAACTTTAACTAGCTATTTGGAAGAGCTGATAAAACTGCAAAAGGCTGGCTGAGCATGAGGCATCTCAAGAAGAGTTGTTTCATGAAAGAGTAGAGTTTGAACCAAGTGTGCAGAGAAAATCTGAGATTTTCTGCTATACCAGAGAAGCTTGAAAGAACAGACTCTATTACTTTTATAACAGTACAAATAACCAACTGGACTGGTGCTCTACAATTTGGTAATTAAAAGGGTACATGTAATCTATGGCCCAAACCCGGCCATAAGAAATCAACCAAGACCTAACTTATTAAAAATCCAATCATAGCCGCTCTGGATTGGATATAATATAACTTAAAAGCAACTCTTTCATCATTTCTCACTTTCTAGACTTTATAAATCTTTTTTATATAACCTATAGTTCTACAGCTATCATTAACCAGATTGTTGATATGATTAGAAAAACTCAAAAAAACCCTACCCATATACCCAGGAGATGGTAGATTTGTGGCTATTTTCAAGAGATGAGGATCACGCTGGTGTACATTTATATTCTACCAAAAACTGCTATTATGGCGCTTAAGAAAATTTTGGAAGAAATAATCAGCTTTCAGCAGAGAATATTTAAAGGTGGGGACTGGAATGTGATTTAGAATACTGAGGATTTATCAGAGGGACATAGAAAGGAAATATAACAAAACAGGGCAGGTTTCTGAAGAAAGTTTTGTAAATATTTGCTATGGAAGATGTATCTAGTAGCAGAAAATCAGCCCGAATTTACATATTATTCCCCAAGGTACAATAACTGGGTTAGACTGGATAGAAATTAAATTTCACAGTAACATGTACATTTAATTGAGAGCATTGGCACACATCCAATAAGTATTTCAGATTATCCATTGATAACAGCTAAGACAAAAATACAGGGTCATGAACAAAAAAAATAAGACATTGGCACCTTCATACTTAGTAAAAAGAGGAATTTAAGCAATAGGCAGTGGAAGTTAATCAAGAGCATTTAGGGAAAACAGAAATTTCTTCAGAAGGGAAAGCTAGTGAGTCGGATAAAATGAAATTGGAGTTTAAGGGTAGGGTAGAAATGAAAGGGATATGTTTAAGGAGTAATGGGAACTATTTAGAGGGTCTGACAAAGGTTAGAGTATTGCAGAATAAGGGGAGTCTCACAGTAAAAGAAGAGGAGCAAAAGCAAAGTGCTAATGGGAAAATAAGGGAGACGTTCGATAATATGCATGTATTTAGAAAGATTGTTGTTAAGAAACTGTTTTTGATTACAGCTCCAAAGTGAAAACATTGGTTTGCATAACTTGGGCAACAAAAAGAAAAAAATTATTATCACCAAACTTATGACGATAAAAATTACCAGAGATCCTGTACAGGTGTTTCAGGTATTGTGGAGATGTTATGAAAACTTGTATAAAGCAGAGGAATGTGGAAACCAAGAAAAAGCACAAACGGAAATATTTATGAAAGAATTATGCCAACATTAGAGGTAGATGAAGCTTAACAGCTAATAGTTAAGACAGGACGAAATGAGATAAAATGGTGCTGCATTATCAATCTACAGGAAAGTGCCCAGGAACATATGGTAATTCCTGTGGGAGTCTGGAAGTTAGGAGGGAAGAAAGTGATAACAGTGTTTTAAAAGGAGGGGAAGCACTAGCATCTTGGAAGAAAGTTGTGGTGGTTGGACTACCCAAAGAGGTTAAAGACCCATCAGACTTATTTCAATTTTATACAAGAATTATAAGGCATTATACTAGCTAAGATAATGGCAAAAGTGCTGGCAGAACTTATATAAATGGATCTATGTGGTTTTGTGGAGGTGAGAGAAACATTTGACATAGGTTCATAGGAGATTACTAGGCTAATAGCTTAACAGCCTTTACAAGCCTAGCCAATATTTCCCAAATTTTACCAGATTTATGATTCCTAGGAAATACAGGAAGACTTAGGTTTGTTCCTATGCCTTTGAGCATTTTGCAGACTGCCCTTGTCCATAAGGGACCTAGGTGTTAACCCAGGAGTTAATTTATGATTCCCCATCCATTCATCCAAATTTCATTTGAGGAGGGCCAGGGAAAGGCTCTGCTTAATGTGAATTGGAAACCTGTTCCAGAGAAGGGGTAATCTTTAAGACACATATCTGTCTCTCCAGCATGTTTTGTTTGAGTCTCAGCAAGTTTAGATCCCTAGTTTGCATGACCCTCATGCTGTTTGTCTTGCGTTTGTAAGTGCCATGTAGGTTAGGCATAGGTCACCCCTTAATAATCAGTAGGAGACAGAGTAAAGGGATAGGACTTTTAGTCTATTCACATAAGACATGTTATTTACACCCTAATTTTTCTTTCTGAGGAATCTCTGAGATCACTCCAGCTGTTGTAAATGCCTAGTTAAGTACATGCCAAAAGGGGCAAAATGGGCATTGTATAGTCATTACTGGTCTGATGGGGACTAGGTACAGTGGGAATATAACTTCCTTGGATCTGAATGCCATGGCTTTACTTATAAGCTGTGCCACATAGAAGGACTTCCTTACCACTGTGTACACATAGCATTCAAAGTAGCTTAGGCTACTCTCCATCTGTGTACCTAGATATCTCACCTCTGGGTTCACTCTTAGGGGTGTGCTATTAATGTAATTTGCAGGGTTATTTGACTTCTCAAATGGTATTATTATGTATTTTATTTGCATTTAGTTTTAGGCCATGGCTCTGGCACCAATCATTTGTCTGAGTCCAAACCTTCTAAAGAATATTTACATTGTTGGGGGATTATGTGTTTGCCCCCAACTTGCAATCAACAGTATATTCTGAATAGGGGTGATCCAAGCACTGAGCCCTGTGTCACACCACTAGTAACTGTCCTCCTGCTGGATCTGGATTCACCCACTTTAACAACATCTGTTCTGTCCACGAGCCATTTGGCTATAAATATGGTGATGCAGTTTATCTATGAGAATTGTGTCAAATGCCTTGGCCAGGTCAAGCTAGGTAATATGCACTATTTTACCCTTAGTCATGGCCCTAGCGACTTTTTCAAACAAGTCTACCAGATTTTAGCAGACCTACCCTTGACAAAGCCAAATTGGGTTGGGTTCAGTGTTTGGAGGTTTCCTATGACACCATTTATCAGGTCCATGATTATTCTTTCCATAGTCAAAAACTGTCTGTAATTTCCTGGGTCAGTTTATGGTCCCCCTTTATGCAGAGGGATGACTGTTGCTGTCCTCCACTCCATTGGAACAAAGCCAGTCTGGAGGCTGTGGTTAAATAGAGATGCTGAACATAATCCCAGCAACAGTCACAATGTAGAATCCAAGAAAAACAGAAAAAAACGTTGCTGGAAACTGCTGGTTTAAAACCTAAAGTTTAATAACAACACAATACAGAGAACATACAAACACAAACATATTTAAAACACTCCTCAACCAATCCACTGCTTCATTTAATCCTGGGAACCTGTGTGCAGCTAGCTCTAGGATCCATTTAGACTCCACCCATTCAGTGGTTTGCTTAATGTCACCACCTCTGTTATTCAAGACTACATTCTGTATAACCCTAAAACTGAATTGATGTGTGGAATGATTCTGTACATGTCTATATAGGGCATTATGTTCATCCAAATTTCTAATTGATGACATATGTTGTAAAATTCTGACCTTGAGCATGTTATTGGTCTTGCCCACATAATAACACGAACAGGAGTCACAGTTAATACACAACGTCTGTTGTCCTACAAGTTGCTCTCCCTTTTAACTGAAATCTCCTCCCACTTACCGGATGAGTGAAAACCACATCTCTATTAATATGGGCACAAGCCTTGCAATGACCACATGGTACCGTGCCCATGGTTAGTGGCAGAGCTTTTGTGATATTGGCTACCCTCTCTTTACACAACATGTCCTTTAAATTTCTATTCCTCCTGTATCCAAATTGTGGGTTACTACCTACAATGTCCCTCAGGCAGTCATCACTGGTGATGATATTCCAGTTCTGGTTGATTATGTCACAAACACCCTTTACATTACTTCCATAAGTTAACATAAACCTTTGTCTTGTTCGTGTACATACAGCAGATGTATCTTTCCTCTCATTCTGCCTAGACACATTAATCCAAGGCTTATATTTGTCCCTTCTGTGTGTCCTACCCTTCTTCACTACCCTTTCTATCAAACCATCATTGTAACCTCTATCCTGAAAATTTTTTCTCAACTTTATTATCTCTTGATCAAACTGTTCATCTTCCATACTCAACCTAGAGGTCCTACTGACCTGATCTTGTACTATGTTAGGGAACATGAAACGAGGGTGCATGCTATCAAATGATAGCATGGTGTTCTTCCAACATTCCTTTCTGAACAACTCAGAACTAAAACCATTCCCAGTGAATCTAACAGAAAGTCTATTTGATCACTAGAACTGTTGATACTAAACTTCAAAAATGAGGTTGTCGAATGAAGAAAATCTATGAAATGTGTCAACTGTGTGCTACTCCTTCTCCACAAGATAAAAATATCATCCACAAAACGTAGATATACTCCTATATACCTGTACCATTCCTCATTCTCTAATACATGCTGTTTTTCCCAATGCAATAGAACTAAATTGGGTGCCCATGGCTACCCCTGTGATGTAGAATTAATGCCCATGAAAACATTATTGTCCAAAACTAATGCTAGTAGATCTTTTATTAGGTCAAGTTTCATCCCATTGAGCAGTTCCCCTACGGCTGTTATTCCATAGTGGTTCCCTATCACCGTAAATAAGCTTTGGACATCTAGTGTGACCATTATCATGTTTTCTAGGGACATGTTCCTACTTAGATCCCCCAAAACAGTGAGGAAATGTGCTGTATCCTTCAGTATATTCTCTAATTTATCTACATAAGGTCTTAATGTAACTTCTAGCCAGATAGAAATATTTTCAGTTACCCACCCTCTTCCTAACACAATAGGTCTAAGAGGTGGGTCAGTAGGTGATTTATGTACCTTCAGGAGGGCCTTGAACACAGGTATAACTGGCTTCTCTATTAAGAGAAAATCAAACAGATCCTGTTCTATATACTGATTAATATATAACCAGTGTGTACTCTGTCAATCACACCTTTTACCTCAACTGGATTTAATAACACATAAACCTCTCTTTCGGAAAGCAATTCCTTCATCTTAGTCCTATACCAATGTGTATCCAAAAGCACAACTGCCCCTCCCTTATCTGCCATTCTTATTGTTAGATCTGAGTTGTTACTCAGATCTTTCCTCTGTTTTTCATTTAAGTTGTAAAACTTCTCATTACTTTTCCTCTGAAAATAGGCTGTTAAGTCAATCTCACATTTATTGATAAATAAACCTAATGCTGGTGACAAGGGTGGGATGACTGTTGCTGTCCTCCACTCCATTGGAACAAAGCCAGTCTGGAGGCTGTGGTTAAATAGAGATGCTAGTGGGCCTGACAGGTCCTGTTTCAAGCCATTTAAAGGGCATCCTGGGATATCATCAAAGCCCATCAAAGCCTTGTTTTTAGCTTTAGAGAGCACAGTGGTGACCTGTTCTTTGGTGAAACTGGTAAAGGAATGGCGGAGAACATTTCTTGGGGAATAACTGGAGGTGATGGGAAAGTGAAATTTGAGCTGAATTTATTGGACAGCAGATTTGCTATATCTCCTGGCTGAGTATAGGTGATGCCATCTACAACTAATTCTGCATATTGTTGGGTGTTGCCATTAAGACTGCAGGCATAACTGAAAAATACCTTATGGTTATCCTTAGCTTGGGAGGCTATTTCTGCCTTAAAATTTGCTTTGGAAGACATGACTAGTTTCTTGATTTACTTGTTTAGACTAATCAGGGATTTTTTTGCTCTGCACACTGCATATTCTCTCTTACTGCAAGAAAACATTCTCATTCTTTTGTTGTGCAACCAATTTATACCAGGAATCCACCAGTGTGGCTTGTTTTTGTGATTTGACTTGGGCTTATTTTGGCCTGGTACTTCTGTTTCTATGCCGTTGTTTATGTGGTCATACAAGGCTTTTGTGTATGCCTCCACATAGGCTTTTGTATTTCTTGGGTTTGGGGAGCTTGGAAACTACTATGCCATCACTAAATAGGAGGTGGTTGCCTTAGAATACTTCTTAAAGGTTTTGGGGTTAGGTGGGGTGGCCTGGTTTTGTATTTATTTCAAGGAAGCTGGCTTTGTGATCTGATCTAACCAGTGAGGACATCACCCTTGGGGGGGTGCAACACTCTCCCATATTTATGAGTACCAGGTCTAGGATATTTGCATCCCTAGTGGGAGGGCAGACTAGTTGCTCCAGGTTATTTCCATTAACAAAGTCTAGATATCTTTGGGCCTGCAAGTTAATGGTTGTGTATGTATCCCAGTTAATGAAAGGGTAGTTAAAATCACCCATGAGTATGGAACTGGGCTAAATGGTGAGAGATTCAAATGACTTCAGGCATGGTGAATGGGTTTTCTGGTTCATGGTGGGGGACCTGTAGCTAGAAAGAATATGGCAATGGACTTTTCCTATGGCTAGTTGTACATAGAGTAGCCCAAGCATGCCATATTGTTTGACCAGTCTTGAGGTGCGCTTATCCTTTATGTAGATAGAGATGCCTTTTGTCCTTTCATGTGTGGTGGGTAATCAGAATGTATGAAAAGCATTATAGCTATGCACTGCTGGAGTGCTTTCCATGGCTTAGAACCAAGTTTCGGTAACTGCACAGAGGTCAGCCTTCTCCAGCGTGAGGAGTGCTTCCAGGGAGTGCAGCTTCTTTTTGAGACTCCTAGCAGTGGAGCAGTAATACCTTTAGCTTAACCTGATTAGATTTTGCTATGTTGGAAGGTTTGTCTGTTTGACTATGCATAAAAATGGTACTATAGGGGTGAATAATGCTTTGGTCAATGTCCAAAAGCCTAGTGGCGACAGGTAAAGACCATCACTGGCAAAGCAATGTGTGTGGCGTCAACCATGTTCTCTCAGGCTGACATATATTGGACCCCTTTGGAATGACACCAGTAGCTAAGCCAATTATTGAAGTCAAACATTTTCTGTTGGTATTGTAGTATCATCATTAGAGATGGTAGAAAGATGCCCAGTACTAGGCCCATACCTTCCTGAGACAGATATTCTAACAGCTCAGTCATGTCTCTCTTCACATTGTCCAGGGGGTACATCTCAGGTCATTTACGCTCACATGGACTATGAATGAGTCATACTAGTACTTGGTGTTTAGTGGCCTGAGTGTTGCATGATATGGCGGATCCTGGCCCCTGACAAGAAACTAAGTGTAACCTTCTCCTTATCCATTCTGGTGAGAGGAACATCAGTGTGTCTCACAATGGACTCTTCTATGACTAAAATACTGGGTTGTGAGGTGTTACACCTTGCTAGTTGAGACACAGTGACGTGGTTTTATGTGTTGTAGTGGGAGTTCTCTTGTTTGTGTGCATTGAGAGTTTCTGAGGACTACGCTCAAGATGCCTTTGAAGTTTGGGTAAGTTACATGTGAGCACCTCTGCATATGTGGGTCTATGTGTCTGATCCTTTGTAAGTGCAGTGAGTGTTGTGTGAGTGTGTCACTGACAACCTCTTTGGTGTTTGTCTGTGTCTGTATGTGAGAGTCTAGCCTCTGGTGATATTGCGTAACTACATCTCTCACATACAGTATTTGAATGTTCCAGAATTAAGTGGTTGTCAATGTACATAAAGCAATTGTTACATTAGCTCAGGATGCCCATGTCCAGCAAGCTAGATGCAGAGATAGCAGGAAAGTGTTTATCCATGGTTGCAGGTCCCAATATCTGCTTTACATGGGAAAAAAGTGAAAGGTGTTTCAACTGGATGAGGAATGGGTGTTTACTTGGTGTAAACTACAGCTAACCTATCCAGCAATACTGCCCAGCACCCAAACCAGTCACTGTTTGATCAGCAATAGCCCTGGGTTCTGTAATAATGTAATCTAGACCTAACTAAATGTGGCAATACTGCCCAGCGCCCAAACCAGTCACTGTTTGATCAGCAATAGCCCTGGGGGCTGTAATAATGTAATCTAGACCTAACTAAATGTGGCAATACTGCCCAGCACCCAAATCAGTCACTGTTTGATCAGCAATAGCCCTGGGTGCTGTAATAATATAATCTAGACCTAACTAAATGTGGCAATACTGCCTAGCACCCAAAACAGTCACTGTTTGATCAGCAATAGCCCTGGGTGCTGTAATAATGTAGTCTAGACCTAACAACCAGTCACTGTTTGATCATCAATAGCCCTGGGTGCTGTAATAATGTAATCTAGACCTAATTAAATGTGGCAATACTGCCCAGCACCCAAACCAGTCACTGTTTGATCATCAATAGCCCTGGGTGCTATAATAATGTAATCTAGACCTAACTAAATGTGGCAATACTGCCCAGTGCCCAAACCAGTCACTGTTTGATCAGCAATAGCCCTGGGTGCTGTAATAATGTAATCTAGACCTAACTAAATGTAGCAATACTGCCCAGCACCCAAACCAGTCACTGTTTGATCAGCAATAGCCCTGGGTGCTGTAATAATGTAATCCAGACCTAACTAAATGTGGCAATACTGCCCAGCAACCAAACCAGTCACTGTTTGATCAGCAATAGCCATGGGTGCTGTAATAATGTAACCTAGACCTAACTAAATGTGGCAATACTGCCCAGCACCCAAACCAGTCACTGTTTGATCAGCAATAGCCCTCGGTGCTGTAATAATGTAATCTAGACCTAGCTAAATGTGGCAATGCTGCTCAGCACCCAAACCAGTCACTGTTTGATCAGCAATAGCCCTGGATGCTATAATAATGTAATCCAAACCTAAATAAATGTGGCAATACTGCCCAGCAACCAAACCAGTCACTGTTTGATCATCAATAGCCCTCGGTGCTGTAATAATGTAATCTAGACCTAACTAAATGTGGCAATGCTGCTCAGCACCCAAACCAGTCACTGTTTGATCAGCAATAGCCCTGGATGCTATAATAATGTAATCTAGACCTAACTAAATGTGGCAATGCTGCTCAGTGTGCAAACTAGTTGCTCCTTGAGTAGTGCAGGACAGAGGAAATTTCTAAGGTAGTTTTTATAGGGATAGTGCAACATCTGGTGACTGCATATATACAAGGCACCACTGCATGGTGAGCAGCTTTACATAAAAGTGAGACTTACATAAAAGCAGAAAAAACAAGTTTTAAACTACCTATGCCCCAAGGCTAATTAGATAAGAACACAGTAAGCTTTCCAACAGCAATTCTCAGCTCAGACAGGTGAAATCAGCCATCTACTACCACAAGAGTGAAGACTTTCACCTTCTTAATGTAAAATGACTGGTAAGATGCTCAGGTGTTAGGGAACCACAAAACAGATGCCTAAAAGCACTAGAAACAGTAGATACAGTGTTTTCAGAGTACTACAAATGCAGAACAACAGACCTTACTCTAGTGGAAAAATGCAATTCTTAGCAGTACTGGAAAAGCAATAAATCACACAGAAATCTTTCATAAAGGAATTAAAACAAGTAATACATGTACAAAATAATACCTAATTTTGTTTTTTTTGCCATGGATTCAGATGCAACCAAAATCTCTAAAGTCTCTGATATCATCTCCAAATGATGAGAAGCTCTGAGTAAAAGAGCCAAAAAATCCACTGAAATTCTGTGACTGGGAATGGAACCCATTCTGTGGTGGTGAGCTCATCAAATCATAACCACTAGACTACCAGAGATCCCCAATTAATCCCTCATTAATAGAGCAATGATAATCCAGAGTTAAGCAGAATGTAAGAAAATACTGCTGTTATTGGAGGGCCTTGATGCAGAGAAACCATTCCAAACAGTAAGCTGGGATTTTAAGAACAGGGCAATGAAAGCATTTGCATTCCCTGATACAATAATATGGCTAATTAGGAGAATATATGAAGGCTTGGAGGCAAGAATTAAAAAATTCAACCAGAGCAGGTCTTTCCCTTAGGATTCCCATCCCCCCATCTGTCCTTTTGCCTATACTCTGATTTCAATCCCTGATAGGGAAGGCAGCCTCTGGCCTGCAGTCCAATGTCTTCTTGGCCTCTTTTCATTCTATTACCTTTCCCTCTGTAGTTATTTGCTCCCAATACCTGGTTGCTTTGCTAGTTTTCTCCAACAAATTCCACACCCCTCTTGCCTGTTCTCTGTACCATTAAATCCTAACTTACTCTGTTGAAAGCATTATCTGCATCAAGACCCATCAACAACAGCAGTATTTTCTTGTGTTCTGCTTCTCTCTGGATCATCATTGTTCTATTAATGCTGTCAAACTCTAGCTCCCCTCCACAAAACCACACTGATCCATATCTATCAATTTTGGCAACACCTTTGCCATGCTGTAAGCTATTATAGACATAAACACTTTGTAATCATGGTTTAAAACTGAAATGGGCCTATATGAAGCTAGATATGATGGGTCATTGCTATCTTTAGGTAATACAGCCACCACAGCTTTCTTCCAGGATGTTGCTGCTTCCCCTCCTTTTAAAATGCTGTTAAATAAAACCTTCCAGACCTTTATCACTTTCTTCCCTCCTAACTTCCAACCTTCCACAGGAATACCATCTGTTCTTGGAGAGTTTCTTCCAGACTGTTTGTACATCACCATTTTAATCTCATCTCCTCCTATCTAACTGTTAATTGTTGAGCCTCATCTACCTCTAACCTTGGTATACTTAAGTCTTCCATAAATATTTCAATTTGTGATCTTTCTTCGTGTGTCCAAATTCTTGAGCAAAGAAGATGAGAGATATGTTGGTCTGTTCATTGTAGCATACAGTTTTCTGTCAAATTGCTGTGGATTGCAGCCACTAAATAAGAAAAGGTATGCAAGTTTCATACTTTGTAGCCTTCAGAAAATGCTTGTTGTCATAATTTTTATTCCAGCAACTTTCTAATTATATACAAGAAATATTTAAAGCATGTTCCTGATTTCTGTGTCTTTGCCTCTAATTTTTGAGCTAAGAAGTTGAGAGGGCAGAGAGGAGTTGGAATGGGTTGTGCTGATACATTTGTGGGCCATTATTTATGAATTCATTTATTCACTTGATCTCAGACATCTGAGGTGTACATTTCTACAAGTGCCTCTAATTGATGGTTGCGTGTATAAATGCTTGCCTTTTACATCTCATAGTCGTTATGGTGTAAAGGAAGGAACTGACTGTAGTAAATAGGAGCAGCATCATATGAGCCATGTTCTTTTGGTATAACACAACTTCCTTGTTTTGTTGACTGTTGACACTGTGTTTAATATTTGGCAGTGAATAAACTGGACAGCATGAAGTCTATGTTTAATGTTAGTATTTTAACTATGACTACATTTTTAATTCAGCTTTTTTTGCAACCCAAGATTACAGTCTACACCAACTTTCAAACATTAGGAATAGGAACTATGGTGGGCTACAACAGTTTGTCTACTAGTTTGTGCAGATGAGTAAGACTGTGAGTAGTTGATGAGCTGCTTCCTGTAGTGCAGGGTTTGATTCCCTCAGCCTTCATTTGTCTACTGTTTGGTTGACCAAGTCACTTCTCCAGACAGGGCTCCTGGGCTGCTCCTGAAAAGGGACACTAGCATCCAGTGACTGTCTGATACTGTTAAAAGGTGAATTATACATTTGTTTATTGAATTGCTGCACCCTTCCCATAGCTACTAATTATTGCCTCACTATATGTTATTTGAATATGAATCTCAGCATGGCTTTTAACATTTAATGGGTTATCATTTTATTTTTTATTTTATTTTATTTTTAACAAATGGTTGTCAGTGTTTTACTATAAAACTTCAAATAAAAGTTTTAAATAAAATCCAAATTTCCATGGTTATTGTAAAAGTAAAGAAGAAATTAGTATGTACACTGACAGGTCTGAACAGTGTTTTATTGTAAATGAAATACTGGTATGGCTGTCGGGGGGATCCATGACCCTGCCCAAGGTTCCATTTGCCATCTCTATGTCCACCTACTGAAGCTTAAGCAACAATACCCCAAAATGTCCTCATTCCCCATTTCCGCCTCATCAAGACATCATCAGGGAGCAGTAGCAAGTCATGTGTCTAGAAAATAGCATGGGGCAGCTTTTAACATAACAGGAAGGACTGCCTTGGCAAAACCTCTCATGGGCATTTGTCAGACTGTCGAACGTTTGCATAGTAAGTGCATAGAATAAAGACCAGGTGCACAACTCTATTCCAACAAAACCTAACAGAAACAAAGCATCAGAGCAGCTTCTGATGAGCCTTGCAACAATTTACCACTTAACCTTAACAATAGGAAATCAGTAGAAGCTGCAATCCATGTACAAAGAATCTGCTTCCCCAATGAAATACCAACCTGTTCTGAGCAAAGGAATCTGACAATCACTATCCCTTTCTAAAAAACCTTTGAACTATCAATAGGACACCTATGTTTTGTCCTATGATTTATATAGTTCAGCAGTAAAATTCTCACATGTTGAATTTAATCACAGAAGAAGGGGAAGCAGAATATTATAAACCAAAGACAAATATGGCTAATCATTAGGCATAAAGGACTTCCTTCTATGTATCATGACTATATATATATATATAGGGAAAAACTCAAAATGTTTGCAATTAGGAGACTCTGCTGACTGAAATTGGCCAAAGTAATATCCACTAAGAATATAGTCTTCCACACGAAAACTTCACATTAGCTCCTCCTGCAGTCTTCATTTCACTCTCCAATGCCAAATGTATATCTGCCTGCAGAACCAGCAACTTTCTTTCAGATGCATAACCTCTTTAACGAAGAACTGTATTATGGGAAGAAAAGTTATAGGTGGTAAACACAGTGAAACAACAAACCAATCAACACTGACAGAGGAACAGGATAAATTATCTAGCATATGTACCAAATATTTTAATATACTGGGAAAGGTCACCTAAACAAAAATAGCAATTTACTTCTCCTACTAAAGCAGAAAGCATTTCAGAAAAAAATACAAGACTTTTGGAATTAGGCTTTCTAGCTTCCTGCAAAATTGCAATCATCTCTGCAGAAAAAAGATTTCAGTGAAGAATAAGAAACTGAACAGTCATACTGTTAAAAGACTAAACAGCTGGAATCTCATTCTACCCTACTATTGCCAGAGCAAACCTTCCTGGAGCAGATTCAAAGACTTCCCTAAAAACTGTACTAAGAGGCAGAATGGAAGTTGATCAATACAAATTGGAGCAACTAGAATCAGTCTAGCTATCCACCACTGCCTTTACCAAGGGACCCGCAATATTAGCTGAAGGAATACATGCATAAAATATACCTTCTGACTATGATCCTGCTATGGCATTTTGAGTCACAGTCTACTCAGTTCTTAGTTGTGCATTTTTACTGGGACCCCCAAAATTTGATAAAAATCCTTTTGGTCATCTACTCTAGCTCTGCCTAGGCTGACTACTAGAACATTCTGACTATTAGATAAAGGAACCATGAAAAGATGGATACCCAGAGTGAATGCAAGAACCTAAACACTAATGGCCATCTTCAATAATTGGTAAGAATGAGTGCTTCCTTTCATAAGTATCAGAATACTGTGGTGCTGTCAGACATTACCTGCGGTATTCTTTAGCACAGTGCCATTTGAGAAGCTCAGGTGGCTAAGGCCATGGCTTTCTTGAGCTGCTTCAGCATGCTAGATTAAGTTGCCATTTGCCTTTGTTTTGTTGCTCACTTTTCATTAGAGTGAGATTGCAGATACTTGCATTGCATCAAGCTGGGGATAATCCAAGGTCAGTACACTTCACAGAAAGAGCAATACAGGTATTTCATTATCTGTAAGTGATCACTCTTTCTGTAAGATACAGTGACCTCAGCTGAGAATAATGGATTAAGACAGTGTGAGATTCATTCGGGCTGGTCCCATGAAAAATCCTCATTTTATGTTGTCACACTTGCTGATAAATTAAACTTGACTGGTAATCATTTAAAATGTCAGGCTCCGCTAGAGCAAGCTGAAAAATACAAACTGAATGGCTGAAAGATCGGACTTACATATACTAAGTCTGAGATACCATTTCTCGGCATATTCTCTTTTATATGAGATGTGGATATCTCAGAGTTGGTATATTTAAGTTTAGGGGTGCAGGGAGGCTTGCCATCCCTGCAAAAAAAGAAGTTTTAAGGAGAAAAGCAATCTTTGAGAGTGACTCTTCTCTTCTGGTTTTGTTTTATTTTTTTCTTTTGGCATGTAGGGACTCAGCATTTGGAGTGCTGACATTTCAACAGAGTCAGCTTGACTATTATGTGCATTATAACAATATGTGGACATCAGTTATTTATGAGCTTGTGTTACCAGGCTAGCGTGAGCCAACACAGGGTGACATGAGAATATATCATAGAGCCTAAGGTTATTATCAACAGCTCTTTAAGTCTGACATGAAGTCCCACTGAATCTAGACAGCATACTCACTCTAGCCACAATGATGGAATATCTGGTCACCAGCCTGCTTCCATAGCAAGGAACTGATTTGACGTTGGGTCTTCAAATGGTTTAAACAGACCTCTACTTTGATATCCCACATCAAGTCACCCTCAGTAGGGCAGAAATCAATGGAATGTGTTATCATTAAATGATTTCTTTCCTGATCCCCAAATCTCCAAAAATCCTGCAGAATCTTTCTCGTGTATAATCTGACATTCTAGACCAGAACAATGTTGAATTAAATTTGATATATCATTCAGAGAAAATTCTTGGCAGCTACAATCTTCTGAGACACCACCAACAGAAAGGCTGCAGCATGGTCTGAACTTTTGCCTTTCATGAAATATACCACCTTTTTCTACAAATCCATCAGAGAAAACAATATTTCTGGCTGGACCTAGCATTCATTTCTTCTCATTGTTGGTAAACTGCAATGAATCTGTCCAGAAAAGGAATATGTAAAGGTTGTATATTATATCTGGACTCACTGGGTCAGTGTTGCACTACAGCATCCAGCTGGATCTTGACAATAGTAAGATGATGGATATGTTATTACTGTCTCAAGTTAGTAGAGGTCTGATCTCATCCTCTTCTAGTTCCAGGATGGATAGATACCCAGTTCTCCTTTCTTCAACTGGCTTTCTTTATTCACTGCCCTCTTCAGTGTTATTGCTTGAGAGACCATGGTCAACCAGATGTCTGTGACCTCAATGCTGGCCTTGTCTTCTGTAGTTGATGATGTCAGACACTTTCTCCAGCTGTGAATATGCCATCAACATCAATAGTATTTGCTCCTACTCCCACTGTGACTTCGGAATCAGCTTTTTTTTCTGACTGTTGAGGCCAGTGTTAGTGACTGTACCATTGCTTTGACTATGTGCTTCTGTAGCTTTGAATATTTAGCCTCAGGCATAACTGGTTGAGGTTAGTAGGCATTCAGTACTGATAAAAATGTTGGTGTCAGTCACTGCCATCCTAATTGCTCCAAAGTTAAATTATTTGATGCAGATAGCAGAGGTAGCTAGAGCAATGGCCCCATTGTTTCACCGGTCAGTTCAAGAATTCCTAGTACAGCAATCTGCAGACTAAGGTCTCACCAAAAAAATCATCTTTCTCTAAGCCTGCAGTCATTCCAAGAGGCAGGTCTGGAGGACATGAATACTCCTGAAGAACTAGGAATCACTGTTCCAGATCTCCTTGTGATTCCTGTTCCTCAGGTGAGCCCCACCTGAAGAACTGGAGGAAGTATCAGTGCCTGAGGGGCATCTGGATTCTCCTTTGGAATTACCCATCTTGGGCACAGACATTAAGGGAAATGGTGATTCCTCTACATCCCCTTTATGACACCAAATGTGGGGAACTAATGGAGCTAATGAGGCTGAAGGAGATTCACACTTCAGCACACCATTTTCCAAAAAGATTTTCAAAGTAGCATTCAGGTCTCCCACACTGAATGTCTACATGGTGCTGCCGGTGGACAGAATGCTTGCTTTGACAGTCAAGACAGCCTGAAAGGATGTAGATAGGTTGGTCCCCTTTCTTTGAAGACCATATTGGATTCTCCTATATGTATGAGTAAGAGTCAGTTACTTTCATTTGCACTCAACATAGCACCCAGAGTGCTTACCAAACACTTGGCAGCACATCAATAGCTGCAGGGATCTAAGATATTCTCCTCTCTGAATGACTGCCTCTTTGTATCAGGGACAAGGGAAAAGCTTGTTTGGACCATACAGTTGTTTTTTTCAGATATTTTGCTGTCAACCTGGTGAATTCTCAACTACAGTTATTACAGAACCTTCAGTTTACTGATTGCCTTTTTGGAATATACTTCATTGCAGAGCCAGGCTACTTCCGTACTGAGTACTCACTATTCAGAGAGCAGTCAGTTTTATTTTGCAATTGGACTCACTCAAAGCATTTTCACTACCTCTGGATGTTAAGGATAATGGTAGTCTCTATGTGCATGATGCCTTAATTCAGCCTGAAGATTAGAATGTACCAGAGGATATTCAGCAGTCAGTGGTCTCAAGTCTCAGACATGTTGCCATTCCAGAACAAGATCTTGAGAACAAAAATCACTTTAAATGGTGCATCCATAATCACAGTTTGATTGTGGGCTATCTGTTGTACCTCCACTGTCTTATGGTAATGGTCATTGCAGATGTTTCAGGCCGGTAATGGGGGCACTGTTAGGGTAGGATTGTTTGCGGTGTCTAGTCAGCTCTACAGGTCAGTCTACACATTAGGGGTCTGGAATTCAGATCACTCCTCCTAAACTTGGAAATAATTTTAGGACTCTCGACTACAGAGCTACCATGGTGTGGTATAGCAACAAGGACAGAGGGATGTGATCCTATCCTCTCTGCTTACAGGCCATGAAGGTTTGTGATTGGGATATTTCAACCAACCACTTTGTGATAGCCATTCACATCCCTGGCTAAACCAGCTCTATAGTGTGCAGGCTCAGTCATTATTCACTGATGTCACAAAAATGGTCACTAAGCTGGATGGCTGTGTTGAGGGGTTTCTGCCTATTAGGAGGGCTTTCGTGTGACCTATTTTAATCCCATACCTACATCAAAGATAGATGTTTTCTCTCTTACTTCATCTGGGACAACAACCCAGAGATACTGTTATCTAAGACTGGTGCCTGGGTCTCCTTTATGCCTTACCTTGTTCTTCTAATCCCAAAGTTTTTTCAGAAACTGAAGACACTCAGGCCCAAGGTCATTTTCATAACTCTTTTTTTGCCCCAGCAAATTTGGTCTACTTTACCCTATCTTCTGGAGATGTCTCAATGTCTCAAGTTCTTCAGAGCTCTACTAACCCACCCATCTGACCACCCACACCCAGACAGGCCATGAATCTATCTCCATATGTTTTTTTGCTCTTTTATCAGAATACATTTAATGCACATTTCAAAGTTCCACAAAGGTTTTGAAGATAATTTAATGGTCTCCAAAAAGGTGCACATTGTTGTTCCTGTGGTGAATGTTTTTAAGTACACATCTGCTCAGAGATGCAACTTCTCTCTGGAACTTCGTATTCATGTTGGCAAAGGTAATACTACCCCTTTTGAGCCAGCATCCTCTGTATGCTTGACATACCTGTCTTAAAATTATATTCATAATCTCTGTTTTGTCCACAAGGAAAATCTCAGAGATACAGGCCCTTCATATTAATCTCCCATGTTTCAGTCTTCCATAAGGATAGGGTGGTACTATGAACAAACCATTCTTATTTGCCTAAAGTGGTGCAGAGGTAAGCCTTACATAGATTATAAATCCTCCAGTGGTCCATCAGAATTATGCCAACAAAAAGAAATAGCAATGTAGAATCTTCATATTCACAAACTGATGAGGTTTTATTTGCACACACCCAAGGGTCTAATGAAATAGTTCCAGTACTTTGTCTCCTTTTCAGACTATAAGCAGGGATAAGTGTCACATGTCATTTTATCAAAGTATTTACAGGATTGTTTAAGCTTTTGTCATCAGAAATGTTGGACTGGTTTGTCTAGAGCTCATTATACTCTCGCTGTAGTCATGCCAAAAGCCTTTTTTGCCAAAGGTCCAGTAGAAAAGAGGTGTACTTAATAATTTTTGTACACTTTAACTTGGCACTATAGGCTGGAGTTCAGTTCAAGCCAGCAGGATTCCCTCAGGGACATCATTCTCAAAAGGGATTCTTATAGGAAACAACCAAGTGAGTTGAACTGGGCTATCATGCAGAAATCTTTCATCACAAGTCTTCAAAAGATGTGGCATTCCAAAACGCACTAGGCATCAGCTATGTGTCTTCTGAGGAGGAAATGTATGCACACATTTCTTACATTAAAAGATGTAAAAGCCAGTGATGCCCATGCCCTGGCCCAGCAATCAAGGAGCCTCAATCCTCACCACTAACACCAGAGAGGGAATCTCATATATGAGAGAAGGATAACAAATACACACAGTAAAGTGCAATTTCCCTTAAGAGCACACAGAGTTCACAGTCAGTCTGGGGCTGGTTGCTCCCTTGCTCCCCAGGTCCCCAATAAGACTCCTTACTGGCACAGCTATAGGGTCCAGATCTCCGCCTAATGGGCAAGCTAAAATCTCCAGCACCCTCTCTGTCCAACCAGTACTTCATGTCCCTGCCCAGGTAGCTGACACGCACTTTGAGATAAGAGTTTACACAACCACACAGACAATTCTGGGAAAGGCTGGCACAGGTTCTCCAGCTATGCCCCTTTTTACCCAGACTATACGGTAGTACCAGCTGCCACCACCCACTAATAATTATCAGCTACTCAAAGGCCCTTAAAAGGGTGTCCACTTATTACTGTGCAATATTATTATCCAATTGGTAGATGTGACTAAACAGTCAAAGCTTATTTGGAGTGACCTGGACAGTAAAGTCTATAAATATGCAATCTACTCTAGAGCTTAACTTATCTCTACACAAAATCAGCCACAGTTAAAAGGTTTTAAAATATTTAATAATAAATTATTAAAACCACAAGACAATACTTTCTACTACACAGTCAAATGCTAGTCAAAAGTTCAGAGATCACACAGAAATACTTAAAATAAATCAGTAGTACAGTTCTGACATCACAGAAAAACATTTAGTCTAATATTTCTAGCTTCTAGCTATCCACAAGAAAACTTACATAGAGCAACAGGCAGTGCTGTGAGTTGGATAGTCAGACAAAAATGCTTAATAATATCTGGTTCTCACTGTTTAAATTGAAACTGTAGTTCTGATAAAACATCACATCATCTTGTACACTTTCCTGGTGTTCGCAGGCTGACAGAAACTGCATTTACATTCCTTTACACTTAAAGCAATAAAGGACATTCCACATGTAAATTCTGGTCATTAACTTTAGCCTTAAAACAATAAACAGGATGCTTAATCCAGACTCATCACTTCGAAGGAACAGACATAAAGTAATTTTAATTTCAAAGGACCAACAAGAAATTCTTGACTTAGCTTTCTTTACATCAGAGGGCAATGTTGTCACATTGTTTTAAGTTCAAATTTCACAGTATTTACAAATGACAGAATTATGTACCAAATCTATTTGACTAGGCTGGCAGCCTTCACCCATCTCTACCAGTCTTCACAGAGCCTCAAGCATATTACATATAAATTATGTCTGTCTTAAGGTGAATTTTATTTTGCTTACATTTGCATGTTTTTGAATCCATAAGATTCTGTAAGCAACATGTTTAAACAAAAAACATAATTTCTCCTCAGAAATACTGTAACACTAAAAAACATACAAAACAACCAACAGTGCAACTAGTCTGAAAACTAAACACAATCCAAATGCTGCAAAAACAACATATATGCATATTTAGAATGTAAGTCAAAGGAATGAAAATATAGGAGCATCTGACCCGTACTAGACAAGGATTCACAGGAACTATACAATGCCTATCCATTTTAGGTTTATGTTTACATGTTTAAAAGTTCTTATCACCTCACAAACTGAGTATGGTTGTACGTGATAACTCCTGTGCAAATTTCTGTCTACCCATCCACCATCAAGACTAACTTTAAAGTTAAACAGAGAAGTACTTTGCTTAACCTGTAGGAGAAACTTATTCCATACACTGGGAATATAGTGAATTAGGAATCTACATTTCCTGTGACTTAGGTCCCTAGTGCAGGTCTTTGTGCAGCCACTCATTTTGTGATGAAATACATAATCAAATTGGACTGGATCATTCATGGCCTGAAATGTGAGACACAAGTCACCTCAAAGTATCCAGTAAACTTCTGAGTAGAAATGGAATTGCGCTAATCTTTTAGGATAGTTAAAGGGTTTAAGGACTTTAATTTTCTTGGTTAAAAAAATGGTGGCGCCTTTCTAGTTGTGTGATATGCCTGGATTTATACTAAAGAGGACAATGTGTATAATAATGGGTCATTAAGGGAAGACTACAGAGGTAGGATGCCTTCTTTGGATCTTGAAGGTATTACCTTGTGAATTAAATGAGACAGAAGAATTTTCTTACAATAGTTGAAACATGATGATTGAATGACAGAGTGGTCCACCTAAGTATCTAGGTTTCTCATGACCACTTCTATCTGACAAGGAATACCATTTATAAGGTTCAGTGAAAATAGTTTTTTTTTTGTTAAACACTACTATGACACACTTTTTTTGCATTTAGCTTGAGGCCATTTTCCGTATACCAGGTATGCGAATATTCCAGCCCTCATTGGAGCAGTTTAGTATCAGTGAATGAAGAGATAACATGGCTAAGTTACAACCATCAGCAAACTTTGATAATCATACTTTTGGGATATTGGCTTAGATATCTTCAAAATAAATGCCAAAGAGGACAGGACCCACCAGTGATCTCTGTGGTGCCCCACTAGTTATAACTTTACATTAAAAGAAAACACCAGCAGCTTACACAGCTTGGGATCTCTTAGATAACAAATTTGGAAGCAAGCAGACAATTGTGTAGTTTAATTATTTTGAACTTTTTCCATAATAAGAGCATGGGGATGATGTCAGTAGCCTTGGCCAGGTCAAGATAAGCAGTGTGAATGAATTAACCATGGTCTACAGTCTTTTCAAGTAAACTTAATATGTTCAAGACCTGCCCTTCATAAAGCAAACTCTGTGGGTCAAGACCAAGTAGACAAAAAACAACAATGAACACTATAGTGCAAAAATATAAGAAAGACTAGACAATAGCATGTTTAAGTTAATAGGCTGTAATATTTGGTTGTTGAGGCAGGGGATTGGATGTAAAAATACACAGATCATAACATATGTAGAGCTGTTATCTTTTCTCTTACTTTTGCATGGGTGAATGTATGGATTAAGATAATCAGCTTAATCTAATCACAAATTTTAAGTGGATACAAGTAAATATGAAAACACTAAATATTACAAAAACTTTTCTTTTAACAATAAATGGTTCAGGTTGCCTTGCAGGCTGCAGTAGAGGAGTACATTGCTCTTTTTTCCCCTTACATTTCCATGTTGACAAGCTGATAATAAAGCAATGAAAGCCAGATCACAAGGCTAAAAGTTAATGATTCCTAAAAGCATGCAAGCTGTTTTCATATCTGAGGGAATAAAGATAAAAAAAAGAAGAACAAACACCAATTAGTGTAAGTAGAAGCATGGGGGAAACATACCTCATAGCATAGATGACCTTGATTTTGGATTAAATTAAGTCCTGAGCTAGCACCTGTATATTTGGTACAAATGCTCCTATTAGGAGGGTTAAACTTCATTATATGAAGATGTACATAGTTATGTATGTTTGTGTTATGGGGTGTTTTGAAGGTGTGTGTGTTTTCTGCCTGAGGATTTTTATTAAAAAAACAAGCCTTGTAAATTGTGACATAGGTTCCAATGATGATAAGTGTGACAGCCCCTCTTTACCTTGGGCCAGTAATCAAGGAGCATCAGTTCTCACCACTGACACCAGTGAGAGGCGGTCACTCAGAAGAGGAATGGAGTTGTACAGTATTTCAAATGCAGCTCTCTGCATCCAACACAATTTCCCCCAAGAGCACACAGGGAACATGCTCCACTGGGACTGGACTTTCTTTCTCTCCAGATCCCAAACAAGACCAACCTTGGAGCACTGTGTCCCAGTGCCAAGTATCTGGCAAACACACACACACTTGAATATCTGATTTTTCACACACACACACACACACACACACACACACACACACACACACACACACACACACACACACACACACACACACACACACACACACACACACACACACACACACACACACACACACACACACACACACACACACACGCGTGCACACACACACACACACACACACACACACACACCTGGGAAAGGCTGACACAGATTCACCAGCTGTATCCCCTCTCTCCAGATTACAGGGTAGCTGCCACCAGCCAAATTCTCTAAGGCTCTTACAAAAGGTAACTAATTATACAGTGTCAAATTAATACTAATATGAATTGTATAGTGTGGCTGAAGCAGTAAGGCTTTTTGGAGTGGCCACAGTGAAAATAAAATAAGCACAGTTACTCTCAGAATATTAAAAGCATTCACTAAAAGACCAACACAGAGAAAAGGTGTAAAACATTTTAATAATGGATAATCAAATAGAAAAAAGGAAAATACTTAATATTTAGTTACAATAAACATCAGAGTTTTCAGTCACAGGAAACAAAATAATATAAATGGATAGAATCTCACATGCAGAAAAAGAAATACTAAACTAATCTCACAGTACTTTTCTAACTAAACTAAGGAGAAATTGTCCCTACTAAACTCACATAATATTGCAAGGCAAGATGTATTGCTGAGAGGCTCACTTCCACAAGGCAAAATGAGATACTCCACACACACTGAACTGTACAACTAACTACTGAACAACTAAAAAAAACTGAACTGTGATAACTGACATAGATCTTTTATATCAGATTCCAAAGAAAAACAAAAACAAACTGCTGCTGCCAGAGTCCTTCAGCTGGTTATGGAATGGCATCACATCTAGTCACCTGACTTTGGCACAGTTCACATTCAGAACTCTGTTAAGATTATGTTGCAGCATTTTTAACATAAGCAAATTTCACAAATACATTTTCAGTACAAGCATCTGTGCAAATTAATGCGGCAGTCAAATGATATAAGATTATCTACAAAACTTCAGCCAGGCGTGCTTGCATATGCTACCCATGCACTGTCTTATGTCTCCTGGTACAGCTGGCAATACCTCACAGTGTGACAATAAGAAAAAATCTGTGTAAAGGATTAACCTGCCAAACATTAATAAGCGTAGGTATCAAAAAAGCTGGATCTAAAAGGAGAAATGCACCCACAAACTGAAAAACATTTTTTTATTTTATCATGTTCATAGATTAGTAGTAGGCTAACTGCACTTGTGGGCCATTTTAAGTCTAGACAATTACCTCATGTGAGAAACAAACCATGCACTTTGTGTCTGTAAGGTAAACACCTTAACTTTCATGCCAACATCCCCTGATATTTCCTACATTTTAACACCACATTGGGACAATATATATATAT
This sequence comes from Protopterus annectens, assembly GCF_019279795.1. Lineage (NCBI taxonomy): Eukaryota > Metazoa > Chordata > Ceratodontiformes > Protopteridae > Protopterus > Protopterus annectens. Next base: position 1,721,272,936 of record NC_056744.1, on the reverse strand, counting down.
ATATATATATATATATATATATATATATATATATATATTTGTTTAATATTTTCACGTGTAATTCCAGAGTCTGCCAACATGGGGTCCAGCATCTCGACGTGATTCTGATTTTTTAGTCAACCTCTATGTATCCCACAATGCATTGACTTTACATGTGTTCTCACACATACCCTGCTTTCTTTCAATCAGTCAGATTTAATTACCATTTCTGGCCTGTCAATTATTTAAACAGGGAAATCTCCCAGAACAGTATTCTCAATGTTTATTGCTTCTCTTTCCTTCTAAACTGGCTAATTTTCATTCTTTTGTTATGTCTGAGTTGCATAGTTGGTCTTAGGCATAGGCCAACTAGGTGGCTGCTTAGGGAACCGCTCTAGCAGGGGTGCTTTTCCAGTAATCTGGATGGTGTAGGTTGAGTGAGTTGTAGTCCTTCTGCTCATCTCCCCTCCCCTACATCCCCTACACACCTCCCCTTCATACCTGTGAAAGCCAAAGGTAATTTGAGCTGTTTGTTGCTTTGACTGATAGCTCACAGCAGGTCTAAACTCAAGTACTGTTGACTTGTACAAGCTTCTTAATACTATCAGTGGGACACTTATTTTTGCTACATTACAGCCTCTTTCTGTCCTCAATTTGTAATCTATACTCAATACTAATTTTTTAACATGTTGTTTGGCAAACCCCACAACTTAATTTTACAGGAATCCACATGAATATAAAATTACTAAATAATTATGTCACAAAGGCTGTACAACATACAATATTTTTTTAAACATTACTGTGATGCTCTTAAAATACTTTTGTATCAATGTGCAATTTTTAACAACAGTAATTTAAAATTATTGTATCATACTATTGGCTTACAGTAATTCTCATTGCTTTACCTGATAAAAAAAAAAAAAAAACGAGGGACAAGCCCAAAGTATGATTACAACATCAGGAACATTTTGCAGATTCAGGGACATAGGAGATATATAGTCTTGGGATATTTACCTCCCACTGTAGTGTTCTGTGTACTTGCACCCTGTAATTTCTCTCTTGTGAATGTATGACTTTTCCAAGTTTTCTAGAATATTTTTTACAGCAGTAAGTCATTCCCAGTGCGTCAGCTCTATTTTTTTCACACATTTTAAGAGCGTATGCAGGTGGTCCTCATTTACTGTTTTGTTTCTGTAATAGGATCATAGGATATTACTAGGCTATCGAGCCGGAGGTCATGTTAAGCCTAGCCATTTCAACCCAATGTAGTACGGCAGAAGTACTAGTCAATACCCAAGAATGCATTTAGAGATGACTGCAGATATCCAGGAGGGTTGTGGTTGCTGTCACTGGTAAGAATTTATGGTGCCCCATCTACTCACCCAGGTTCCTCTTGAACAGTGTCATATAGGTGGTCTGTTTCACATGAATTGGCAGCCTGTTCCAAAGCCATGGCAGTCACTGGGAGATAAATCTGCCCCTCCAACATGTCCTCTTTAAGTTGAAGGTCATATTCAAGTCCCTGGAATGGGTAGCCCTAGACCCATTTGATTTATGGATATGCACTAAGTTCATTAGGTTTGGGTCTTGGGTTGCTCTCTAGGCCAGGCATAAGTCTCCCCTAAGAAGTCTATACAATACAGAGTATAGTGACAGGGACTTTAGTTGTTCCATGTAAGGCACATGCTGGAGGCCTTCGATCTTCTTTGTTAGAAACCTCTGAGGTGTCTCTAATTGCTGCAGGTGCTTAGTACAGTACATATGGAATGGGAGAGGGGTATACTCAGTTATGGGCCAGATAAGTGCAGAGTATATGGGGGGTTATAACCTCTTTTGCTCTCAAGGCAATGCTTTTACTAATCAAGTGAGCTACGTGGAAAGTTTCCTTACAATGGTAGACAAGTGATGGTCGAAGTTAAGGTCATGGTCAACCTGTGATCCTAGGTCCCTTACCACTTACTTCATGGGTACTTACGGTGTTTTGCTGATTGATAGTGTGAAGGGACATTGTTTGTGCTGAAGGGAATGATGATGCATTTCTTTGCATTCAGTTTGAGAATGTGACTAATATACCAGTCATTGGTCTGTATTAGACCCTCCTGGAGTATACTGATATCAATTGGGGATTCAATGATTGCTTCTAGTTTGCAGTCATCTTGCAAACTTGTTCAGCCACAATCCTTTAGTTTTGAAATGAACTTCTGAAAAGTATATCCTAAACTGTAGGGGGCTCAGCAATGACTCCTGTGGCACCCCGCTGGTAACAGATCTGCTGGTTGATGTGGAGTCACCTACTTTGGTAGTGTGTGTCCGGTTTGTGAGCCAATTAGCAATCCATCTTACAATGAAGGGGTTTACATACAGTTTGCTAAGTTTATCAGTAATGCCTGAATGTGGGATTGTGTTGAAAGCCCTTTGCCAAATCGTGGTATGCTGTGTGCACAGAATTGCTCTCATCAGTGTCCCTGGTCACACTTTCAAAGAAATCCACCAGATTTAACAGGTAGGATCTGCCCTTCACAAAGCTGAATTGGGTAAAATTAGGGTTTGTAGGTCACCTATGTCTTTATTTATGAGGTCCATAATGATGCATTCCATGGCCTTAAGATAAGGCTGGTCAGGCATATGGGTCTGTAATTTCCTGGATCTGTTGCTAGGCTACCTTTGTGGAGGGGAATAACTGTAGCTGTTCTCCATTCTGCAGGAACAAAGCCTGTGGTTAGGCTATGATTGAAAAGGGTACTTAGTGGTGATGCTAGTTCATGTTTTAGCCTGTTTAGAAGACAGCCTGGGATATCATCTGGTCCCATAAAGACAATGTTCTTTGCCTTGGACAGGACTTTGAGGACCTGCTCTTCAGATATGGAAGGTGGGAGGGTTTTTGTAAGTTAGGAGGGGATAAGGGAGTGAAATTTGCACCAAACTTATCCACTAGCAGGTTTGCTATCTCTGTGGGGTCAGTGTGTGCGGTACCATTGGTCACTAGTTCTGCACATGCTTGGGTCCTACCCTTTAGGTTACATACATAAGCTGTAAAAGGCCTTATAGTTATCCTTGGCAGTACTTGCTAGGTTTCTCTCAAAGGAGCTCTTGGAGAATCTGCCCTAGGGCATTTATAAGCCTAGCCAGAGTGTGTTTGGCTTTCGCCACCCATTTTAAATGAATTTTGCTATGCCCTTTTTCGAGGTTAGTATACTGTGCCTCTGTCTAACAGTGACACAGAAGTGATACCCAGGGTAAACCTACTATCTCCCATCCACTCATCAAGATTCCTCTTGAAGAAAGTCAATGAGGGACTCTGCCTAACCTGGACTGGGATTTTATTCCAGAGTGAAGGGAGCCTCTGGGTTATGAATCTGTCCCTCCAGCATGTCCTATTTATTTCAGTGCTGAGGTTCAAGTCTCTCGAGCATGTAGCTCGATGGGATTTGGATTTTCTGAGGTGCAGCATATCCATTAATTCCGGTTTGGACATGGCTTTATACGTCAGGCACAGATTGCCTCTGAGCAGGCGGTATGCTACTGAGTAGAGCTGGAGTTTCTTTAACCGGGCAACATATGGCATCTGTTTGAGCCCTTTGATCCTCTTGGTGAAGTACTTTTGGGGTCTTTCCAGTTGCTGCAGGTGTCTGGTAAGGGACATCCCAAAATGGGCATTGTACTCAATTATGGGCCTGATGAGGGATGAGTAAAGAGGCACGATGACCTCCCCTGATATAGATGTGAATCCCTTCATGATTAGGTGGGCTATATAAAATGTTTTTCTAACCAGTTTGGCTACGTGGTTGTCAAATGAGAGATTGCTATCAACTTGGGTCCCCAAGTCCCTAATTACTTCTTCCGTACTTAATGGATTACCACCTATGTGGTAATTTGTGGGCACTTTGTTTTTGCCAAAGGGGATGACTATACACTTTTTGGCATTTAGCTTGAGGCCATGGCTCTGGCACCAGTTGTCTGTTTCTATGAGGCCCTTTTGGAGGATGCTTGTGTTGGCTAGAGAGTTGATTATGGCGCCCAGCTTGCAGTCATCTGTGAACTTGGTCAGCCACAGTCCTTCTGTGTTGGCCTGTACCTCCGAGAAATATATACCGAACAACAGAGGTCCCAGGACTGAGCCTTGTGGGACACCACTTGTAACTGGTTTGGAGTCTGACATGACTCCAGCAATTCTAACTATGTGGGTTCTGTCCTTGAGCCAGTTTGCAATCCATCTAGTGACATAGGGGTTTATATTTAAGCTGGTGAGTTTATCGATAATGCCCGAGTGGGGTATTGTATTGAAGGCTTTTGCAAGGTCCAGGTAGGCTGTGTGGACCACCTTCCCCTCGTCAATGGTCTTGGTGACTGTTTCAAAGAAATTGACCAGGTTTAAGAGGCAGGATCTGCCCTTAATAAAGCCGAACTGGGTAGGCTCCAGTGTCTGTAGGTCCCCAATATCTTTATTTATGAGGTCCATGATGATCCTTTCCATAGCTTTGCAGAACAAGCTAGTCAAGCTTATGGGGCGATAGTTTCCAGGATCCGTTGAGGCACCACCTTTGTGGAGAGGGACCACTGTTGCTGTACGCCACTCTTTGGGTACATATCCTGTAGTAAGGCTGAGACTGAACAGTAGTTTTATGTTTGGGTTTAGTTCTTCTTGGAGTTCATGTAGGACGCAGCCCGGGACACCGGCTGGTCCCATTGATGCTGTGTTTTTTGCTTTGGAGAGGGCGGCTCTTACCTGAGCATCTGAGACGTCAGGGGGGCAGCACTCTGCTGGGATAGATATTTGCCCTTTTGGTGGGGAAGGGGGGGAGAAGTTTGCACTGAACCTGTCAGCTAAGATGTTGGCAATGTCTATGGGTTCTGTGTATTTTTTGTCATTTTGGACTAATTCTGAGCATATCTGGGAATTCCTACCCAGGTTCCTAACATAACTAAAGAAAGCCTTGTGATTATCCTTAGTGTCCTGTGCAATTTTTCTCTCAAAGCTGGCCTTAGACGATTTTATGAGTGCCCATAGTTTTCTGCTAATACTGATCAGAGATGCCTTCCCTTTTTGGGATTTTGCTCTATCATGTAGTAGCTTCCTCCTTCTATTGTATAGTTTGTTTATGGCTGGGGTCCACCAGACAGGACGCCTAACTTTGGAGGATTGGGTCTTGGTTTTATTTGGGATTGCATGATCCATGCATTCCTGAAGGTGTTCATAGAATGCGTTTATAAAGGATTCTGCGGTCTGGACTGTATTTTCCACAGGCCCGGGGGCTTTGAAGGATTCCACCTCAGTTTTGAGGAGTGTGAAATTTGCTTTAGAGAAGTTTTTCACTGTGGTTTTCTGGGCAGGGGCTGGGGTCGGGATGTGAATATCTAGTGAGATTAGTTTATGGTCTGATCTTACCAGTGAGAGATATACTTCTGGTCTGGAGCATAGAGTCCCCATGTTGGTGATGATCAGGTCCAGTATGTTTTCCCCTCTTTTGGGAGTGGCAACAAGTTGTTCCATAGCATTTGAGTTTATAAATTTTAGGAACCTTTGAGCTAGGGTGTTGGAGCTAGAGTAATGCTCCCAGTCTATGTTAGGGTAGTTGAAGTTGCCCAATATAATGGTGTTTGGAGAGACCTTCATATTTTCCAGTGTTCTCAGGAAGGCCGAGTGGGGTTCCTGGGTTTGGGAGGGTGGTCTATAGCAGGCTATAAACTGGAAGGCAGTTTTACCCACTGTCAGTTGCACATGGATAGTCTCTGATGATTCTTGCTGTGCCACCAACCTGGAGGTGTGGGTATATTTGACGAATATTGATACTCCCCCTCCTTTTGTGGTTTGGGCCAAGTTTTGGGGCCGAAAAACATGGTATGAGGTATAACCTGGTAGTGCTGGGGTGCTCTCGGGAGCCTTGAACCAGGTTTCTGTTACTGCACAGATATCGATGTTCTCCATGCTAAGGAGAGTTTCAAGTGCGTGCATCTTGAGGTTTAGACTTCTGGCGTTGAGTAGCATTACTCTTAGTTTCTTATCCCTTGTGATACCTATGGAGGTGGGTTTGTCTTTTGAGCCTCATACCTTTTAATTGTACAGATTTTTGCAGAATGTCCAAATTTTTCTCTCATATTTTTGGTTTGTTCCTCACAAAATTTGTGGTTTTCTGGCAAATCATTAAAAGATCAATGTCACTAAATAATGACTGACATTTGAGTCTCAGACTCTGTATCCTTCAGAAAATACATAATAATGCAAAACCTGTTATTCTAGCAACCCACAACTTTACATGAGCAATATCTAAATCCTGTCCTCATCTTTGGGCCCCTGTCCCCCAACTCCCTCTGGCCTTGTCCAGAAGTTTTGCACTGAGAAGTTGAAAGGTATGATGAGCAGACTGTTTGGCTATGTTTACATTAGGAATACGGGCCTATTGTTACAGCTGCAAATACAGTCAACATTACCATGTAACAACTAGCAACCATGGTTTAATTGGCAGGAGTGGAATTGTCAAAGCTGCATCTAAACCCTTTAAACCTTGAAAAGAATGGTGGGAACTCTGTGCCCATGGTGATGCTATACAGGTTAGTGTAGAGTGAAGGTACTTCTTTTCTCCCATGTGCCTACCCCACTATACAAACCTCAAAGAATCTTTAGCTGCCACCCTAAACTAAGTGCCACACTGCCACAGTTACGTTTCTTGCTTGTTTACTCCACACTTACTTGAAGAGAATGTTTAAGAGTAATCTGAATTAAACCAGCTATGGTTACAGAAAAATGGGAAGGCACCAAGGAAAGACAACCAAGCGCAGACCACATTAGTTGTATGCATTAACAAAATATGCAATATTTTACTCAGACAGTGACTGCACGCTACTTTCCTTCTTTTCTTCTATGGCTATTGCTAACCAAGCTCCTTACTACGGCCACTGCCCATCCTCCTCAGCTGTTCACAACTGCAATGTCTGAAAGTTATTTTTTTGTAACCATCAATAGTAAAAAACAATCACCCTCCCCAGTAAGTAACTCAAACAAAGACATCTAGTTACAACACACTAATGCAATGTTCAAGGTGGCATGAGGTTCAACCCCAAACAGGGATTTCTGCACATTCATACTACCACCTGTCAAGTATCATTGCAGGCTTACAGAATACCTTGTTATTCGCTTCTATGAAAAATTTGTGATTCTCAATTTAAGAAATGCAGCACCTTGCATCTCACATGAGCAACCAGTTCTACTTTTGACTACAAGTGGGTATAATGAAAGAAAAATCCATCATGGAATAATTCCACACAAAACTAGCCGTATAAATATCTGATAATACTGCTCACTCAGGACATCCAAGGAAGATTGTGCCAACACAAGAAAAAGTCCCTTCTAGTGGACTCTGCAAGTGTTTTGGAAAACATTCATCACAGTACACAACATATCCCATGAAAAGTGAAGACTTGTGTGGATCATTCAACCCAACTAAAAGAAATTTGGCACAACTGCATCCTAGTACCCTCAGGGATGCACAGTAGCAAAGCCCATCCACCACTCATGATGTGTATGATATATTTGTGGTGATGACTTCACAATCTTTATGAATATTCATCATATTCTTACAATACATACACGCCCACTCTCTTGGAGGATGTGAACAGTGACAAACGTGTGCGATACCACATGAGCCCTATCATTGGCAGCAACAGGAAGTGCACCAATTTAGTCATATAAAGCTGAATTATCCTGCGCTCTGCCATCAGGTTAACCAATGACAGTGGGGCATTGGAGTGGGTATGCATTTTCAGTAGAATCCACGCAAAGAAAAATTAAAAATCTACACTCAATTTACAGAAAGATGATGTGTGTTAAGAGGTCAATAGCAAATGAGTTCTATTCAGTATGAAAGCTGTGTAGTTCTGAAATGCGAGTGGTGAAAATGTCTCTTGTAGCTCCTTGGCACTTACTTGCATGTTACTGTAGTAATCTTACACATACTTGTCCACTGTCCCATCTAAAAAAGGAAAAGTTATATGCAAACTAAGGAATACTTACTCACTCTAGCCCACAACACACTTAAAATATTTTACTTTCACTGCTAATGCGGTACTATTATTCTGTATTATTTATTATGGGACTATAATTCATAGCTCTCACCCAATCGGACAAAACCAGGAATAATAAAGGACACTTACCATACATTTGAGTTTCACACTTCATATCCTTCAGAAAATGCATGCTAACATAAATCATATCATTCTGCCAATTTTCTAAGTTTATAAGAGCAATATATAAAGTGTGTCCCTATTTTTGAGTCTTTGACGCACCATGATTTTAGGCTTTTCCCAGTTTTCATGAGCTAAGTAGTTGAGAAGTATGGCAAGGGTCATTTCCATATGTGTCAATGGACAATCAATGTACACATGATGTAACTGGCAAATCTGCATGTCAATCATTATGTCATTTGCATATGACATCACTGCCATTTGACATGTCAGTTATGCAGACCACACCCGCCTCTGCACAATCTTACCATGAGGGGTACTAGGATGCAATTATGCCAAGAAATGTTAGTTATAGTAAATGCCTATTCGATTATTAACTTTGGTATAGACACCATCCACGTGCCTACAAAATCGCCAAAGACACTGAGCAGAAATGCAATCCTGGATAATGCAAAACTGAACAATGAGAAATTCTACACCACTTTAAGAGAAGCTCAATTTTGGATTTCTAAACAAAATACTCACTGTTTAAAATTATAGGTGGCTCGTGGGGTCAACAATATTAGGTCTGAGTACAAAATGTACATTTTTGGCTACACCCTTATCAGTCCTACTGAATCAGTTGTGTGTGATTAACAAACAGGAGTCCCAGGCATTTAAGTTATGGGGATCATTCTTGGGAATAAGATAGCTTTGGCACCTTTTTTACTATTGTCCATGCTACATGTATTTACTGTAACATTGTCTGGAGCCAAGCGTGGTCCTGCATCATAAAAGGTGTGAAGTGATATGCAAGCAATCCAACAAAGAGGCCATGTGTGACTGTAACAAGAAAGTATGCAAATGTATTTGAAAAGATGAAAGGAAATGCCCTTCAGATATGAGTGGGACAACTTCAGTAGTTACACTTTGTCTGTTTAAAAGCTATCCATGAGGGATTCTTTTGGAGTGCCCTATTCTCCTCAGACATAGAACAGGTGTGATGACCATACAAGGAATACTTACACTGAAGTTATGTTAATTATGCAGGAGACCAGGTGGAGACTGAATAAATTCAAGCATGGTCATGTACGACACATAAGCATTACAATCTCAGAAGAAGAGTCTACTCCTGCTTCACAAAACATTTGAAAGTTGAAAGAAACACTGATCTACAGATAGACGTATCACACTGAGAAGAAATGAAAAGCTGACTTTGATCTGCATGGATCAAGCTCACCTAGGTTCGAAAACTGACCAGACATACCAAATAGACAAGAGCACAGTAACGCACAAGTGACAGTGAAACAGTAAAATTGTAATGCTTTGAATACATATTAAGTCCAATGTATTATTTCTAATACATTCAAAAATGGAAGTACAATAAATTACAGTTGAGAGCAAAGGATATCAATGACTGGGTTAAAGCGGAGACCTGATAACAGCATATGAACAAGATTATCAGAAATAGTTCTAAACCCTTGAGAAATAGTATTCGGTCCACTGTAGCAGCCTATGAACATACAGTAGTACCTAAGCGTATCTGCCATTACAAACAGTGGTGACTATGTGTCATTTCTTGCTGGGGACAATCGGTGGTTGGACTTCCAGTTGCACGGAGTCACCCTTATTGCCTAACTAGACTTCACAGCAAATCTTTTTGTCACACTTGGCTTTTCTTGCTCTCAAGCCATCTTGACCATAACAAGGCCACTGGTTAGCATAAGAAATCCTTCACTTACCCCCACCAATGGACATTAATCAGGTGGTGCATTTGAAGGTTTACCTAAAATGGTCCCCTGAAACTTAGAAATTGCTAACTCCTCATGAGTGAGCTGCACTTCTTTAGTATCTGCATTTCTCCTTGTTTAAATGCAGCAAACAATATTAACACACCTTTTATAGATAGGTTGGTACTAGGCTAACTGCCTTTGTGAGCCATAAAGCCTAGCCAATTATCCCTTGTGAGACTCAAACCCTGCACCTTGTGTTGGCAAGGCAAATACCTTAACCATTAGGCCACCCTCCCAACCATAAAGTACAAAATTCAGAATGCAACCATAGACTTGCTGAAAGTTCTTGAGGGCTAGGTCCTTTGATTTGTATAGGTCACTCAGTTAACTAACGCCCTTTCCAAATACAAAACAGTTATTTCATATTCTGCTTATCTGGTTATTCTTTCTCATGGTTCCACCACTGTCTAGCATATATTTTCATTGGAAAAGATTATTTACTGGAAATCATTAATAACAGATTTGCAATTCCCAAAAATCTGTAAAACCACCTTAGCTGAAATTGGCATTTAGAGATACTGTAGCATTTGCTGCACGTTAATGACTTTGTGTTCACTGTGTAAGAGATGTGGTTATATAATGTTATATAATGTTACTAAAGGCTACTGCAAACAAGAACCAGGTTTTCAGTACCACACAACATCATACTAAGGCTGTCACAGACAACTCATACCTAACATGATACTGAGGCTCTTAAAATAATCCATCCAAACGGCAAAGACCTCCAAAACGTAACACAAGAAACAAAAAGCCTCAGCAACCTGACAAACACAGAGGCAGCACACTACATGAAATATGCATCCTGGAGTCGCATTGTCACAATCCAAAATGCCAAAAGTTTACACGATCAGATATTCCAGATATAAGTAAATCCACGATGAGTCACAGTGATGCACCACCCATCAGGATGCACAGTGATGCACCACCCATCAGGATGTGCAAAGAACGAATCACAGTCTGTTGCTTACTGGATGCCAGTATTTGCAACATCATACATTCGTGCAAGTCCTTAGCCACAAATTCACAGGTAAATATTTGGCACACTCATAGTGCAGGTGTGCATAAATGACTTAAGATTTACCTCTCCCTGGGCTATATGATACAAGACAAGACGGAGCTCTCAGAATATGTTTGAGTCTGATATGACCCCAGCCGTGACCAGTATTTTAATTTTAGTTAGAATGATGCTGCACTACAAATGAGTGTTGACTTCAAATACTGGCTTAGGTTTCTGGTGGCACTGAAATGGTGTCAGACGTGCTCTTAAATGACTCCTTCAGTAATCTGCTCATGTAAGCACAAACATTTAAATGACACAAAAAGGAAAAATTAGCCCAAATGAACCCTCCAGTAGTTTTCTTATGTATGCACAAGCACTTAAATGACATCAAAATGAAACATTTCTTAAATGACATTCTGAATATGTACAAGCACTTACATGACATCAAAATGAAACAATAGCCCAGACAAACCCTCCAGTAGCTTCCCCATGTATGTATGAGCACTTAAATAACATCAGAATAAAAACTTCACCAAATGACCCCCAAGGTAGTTTGTCCATGTTTGTAGAAGCACTTACATGACCCATCCAGTAGCTGGCCCATGTATGCACAAGCATTTAAATGACAACAAATTGAAACCTTTTCCCCATGCCCCCTGTAGTTTGTCCATGTATGCAGAAGCACTTAAATGGCCATCCAGTAGTCCACCTCTGTATGTACAAGCAGTTAAACAACACCAAAATAAAACATTTCCCTAAACAACCCCTCCAGTAGTTTGCCCATGTATGCACATGCACTAAAATTACATCAAATTGAATCCCTTGCCCCAGTGACCACCCAAGTAGTTTGGACATGTATGCAGAATCACTTTAATGACCCTTTCAGTAGTTTGCCAATGTATGTACAAGCAGTTCAATGATACCGAAATGAAACAATTCCAATGACCCCTCCAGTAGTTTGCTCATGTATACAAACACTGAAATTAAACCAAAATGAAACCTTTCTGCCAGCAACCCCTCCAGTAGTTTGCCTCTGTAGGCACAAGCATTTAAATGACATGAAAATGAAACATTTCTCCATGACCACTCTATTAGTTTGTTCATGTACGCACGAGCACTGAAATGACATCAAAGTGAACATTTTCACAAATGACTCCTACAAAAGACTGTCCATGTATGCACAAGCTAAAACTAATGGGTGGACAAAGGCCCAAAACCAGGGACAGTCGTTAATTATTTCTCTTATAAACTTCAAAAGATGCTAGAATAACAGGTTATGCATTAGAATGCATTTTCTGAAGGAGACAAAGGCTCAAACTCTTTAACATAATTTTAATAAAAATGAAAGGAAGTGATTCCCACCCCTTAATGCTTGCATTCGACAAGTAAAGCCTAAATTAATGCAAAGATTAAGTGAATTAAAAAAAAAAAAAGCGATCACCAAAACATATTGTTAGAGTGCATTCATTCCTTGCAACTGCAATCTAGCATGGCTTTGGAAAAAGTACAATCTCAAAATAAATCTCTTGCAAAACACTTTACAAACTCAAAAAATGTTCCTACATTCAGAAGTTTTCTCTCAGGCATTCTTATATCACATTGTGGGCGGCTATAAGCCTTTAAGAGCGCCTATGTCAGTCTGCAGGTGGGCGAAAAAAGGCTCTTTTATTAACAGTAGCCATGATGTAACCAAAAGAATGACACAAGCTACTGTTTCATAATCTCAAGATGGACTGATTAAATCAGGAGCCTTTGCTGTATGCTGCTAGCCGGGAAATCATCAGAAAGACAGTTGAAATCAAGAACACAGTCCTTTATTTCTCTAAATAACAGCATTGATAGATGAGGACAAAAAAATTTTTGGACAAGGATGCATGTTCCAAAAGGCATTGTTCTCCTTTAATATGTACAACTTGAAGGGCAAATACATATGCATTCTTCAACATTATGTCATGTAAGTTTGAAATTAATTTGATTTTGAATACATTAATGTACATATAAAGTGCAAACAGGAGTTGAGAAACAGGGCAGCCCTGCCCAGTTCATTGTATAAAGAGATGGAAGCAAAGTATCTGGTGTTTATCTTTATGAACACTCTAGAGTTGTGTTTCAGAGCCTTAATTAACCATATGAAAGAAGCAAGGCAGCCGCTATGTAATAGCCTAGTTAACATTTCCATCTATTCCACAGTAAGTTTTGGGAGATTTAGGTTATTCAAGTATGTCCCAATCAGTGGAAAAGAACTTTGATGAGATGAAAAATCTGAATGAAGATGAATACCGTAGGTGGCAAAGCAATTAAGTATGTCCACAGTTGAGGAAACCAGCATTCATGACACTGGGTGTTAGATTTGTGCTATCAGTCTATCAGCTTGCTGTTCCCTAAGATGCAAAGGTATGTATTTCTGAGAGTTCAGCAAAACTTCGAAATACCTTCATTTTAACTACTTAGAGAATATTTGGCCTTATATTCTAGCTTTCTGTTTAAACTGTATTAACTCTTCCATTAGATCAGTAGCTCCCTGACACTTTGAACTGCCTCAGTCTGTGTTCAACATACGAGCCTGCAACTTTTATCTATTCTCCTGAGATCTCTTTTAAATTCTCCCAGCTGTCCACCTCAATGATGAAAAATGCATCTCTGCCCCATGCCAATCATAGATAAACCCCTTGATACAATCCTTATTCTCCACCGACCAGCAGAGAGGTGGGCTCATTATTAACCCACTGTAGCTGTACAGAAGAGTGGTCAGGTGGAGCAAGGGACAAAAGCTGCATTAAATAAGCATACTCTCTGGACAACAAAATGTATTTATTTATTTATTTATTGGTATCTGTTAACCGGGTTAGTCCAGCTGAGTTTGTGGCACATTTTCAGTGGAGACCCGAGGAGAAAAGCTCCGGGAAGAAAAATACAATTTAAGAATATACAGTTTAAAAATAAATTCTTAACTATCATAGCTATCCTAGAGTAGCTATTTTATCAGTGAAAAACAAGTGTACTTTATAGTTGGAGAAGGGAACAGTGAATACATATATCCACCACTCCTAGAAAACCACACACCTGTTTAATAAATGCAGGAATAGACAACAAACGAGGTTCAGGCTGTGAAAGTTGTGTGCTTCTGTCTCCAGTACAAATACCCTCCTGGTTCCCTTCAAATTCCAGTATCTATAACTGAAATTCCATGTGGTATACGCAGATACAGTCATGTATATAACGCTCCTTTTGTATGAGCTGTCCGTTTCACCTGATCTTTAGTATTTCCCTAATTTGACATCACACACACTGATGTAAAATTAACCTTTTTCTCATTCCAGTTGGATATGAAGCAAAACCCCCTATTACAAACCCAAATCATGTTCTAAATCAGTTAAATGCATTTCCTGCAAAATATCAAATCAGGGTTTAACTTAAGTACGCAAGTAAATATTTCTGTCTTTTCATGGGGTTAAAAAGCCATTTATGTTCTAGGAGTGCAGCCAGACATTTGAAATAAATTACAAAATGTTGCTATCATTGTAATGCAGCTCACATGCCTTAGATAAAATCCAGTTATTGCTTTCAGTCCTACTATCGGACTTTGTGTACTCGAAAACAAGCAGCCTTCCAGGAAAAAAATAGACAAACCATAGATATAAATAAAAAATACTTCCAGCACTAACAGTGATCATTAATCTAATCTCACACAGCTCTTTAAGATATTTACAATCAATTTACAAACAGAACTTCCTAGGATGCACAATGCCTCTACAGAGAAATATTCATGTTAAGTGCACAATCAGAAAAAAGAAAAGGGTGCATCCACAGTCTAATATCAAAGCAGCTAAGTATATTTACATAAAAGACACCAAAAGCCCCTCGCTCCCTCTTTACGGTAACTTCTTTTATCCACAGCCTGTGAAGATAACAATGATATTTATCTGACCGTATAAGGATGCCTTCATTTTTGCCCCTGCCACCACTTCCAAGAGTCCAACAGCAACATCAGAAATACAAACTGTACATCATCTATCACTCTTCAAACTTTCTGTGAAATAACATCAAATTAATGGCACATCTCTCAAGGGTCATCTACTTATCATACTCACACCTGACGTAGCCATTGTAACAGACAAATCAGGGAACGAAGGTTCCAGACAAAAACACTAAACAAGCATAATACCGACTAGGGTTCCTATTGAATTGTCGACAGCTTAGGTTGTTGAATGCTTAATCATCGACATCTAAGCATCGAATGCTTACAATAGTGAGCGGCTACATCATCAAATTCTTTTCTTGGGAAAGAATTTGCATGGCTGTTATTGGGGATTTGCCCTTTCCCCAATGTAGAGCAATCTCGGAGTTGGTATATTTAGTTAGGGGGGGTGGGGGGGGCAAAGCCCCCCACTATATTTGGGTGTGTTTATTTTGTTTACGGACAGCCACTCCAGTTCTTTCCTGAGGAAAAAATTTGATGATATGGCCGTTCGCTATTGTTAGCTTTCGACGCTTAGGTGTTGATGTTTTGGAATTTGACAACTTAAGCTGTCGATGTTATGATATAGATGCTACCGATTATAGGAACAAATTACCATTTTTGAGTCTAATGTGAAATGAAGGTAAAACCCTTCTTTTGGTATTTGTTGTGGTACAGTTTTCGGTCCTTTAATTGCCTCTCCCTACCACCACATCTGGTTTTGCTGATACAGTTGATTGCTGAGAGTCTTTGCCTGATATTCACCAGAGCTTTTTTTGGGTCCATAAGATAGAGGCAACTTCCTTCCAATGAGACCACAAATGTCACTGCATTCAGGAGTTCAAACTTCAGTCTGTTTTGGGAGCACAATTTAATTTGCAAGCAAAATGTTATTCTCTGTTTATGCATCTCCTGTGAGTAATCATAGTCATTATACTCATGAGCCCTCTAACCGCAATAACTTTGCAAGGGAGCCTCAGTAAGGGAAGCACTTTTTTCTTTTGAAAAAAGTACTCAGATGAACCAAGATGGGAAAAGGAATCCTGGACCCAAGCTACTGTAAGAGAAACTCTTGATGAGCCTGCTCTATACCAAACTAGTCCACTGATACACCAGACCTTTCTGATAGCATCCTCTCTATGTAGGCCATGAAGTTCGCCCCTCCTCTTTCTCAAGGAAACCTGAGATATGAAGATTCTTTCTTCTGGCCCTGTCTTCAAAGTCCAACACCCTTTGCATCCAACATAACTAGTCTGGTCTCTAAACTGGCAAATCAAAGGTCATGTCCCATAATACAATCATCATTTTCCATCACGTAATCTGAATGGTGCATCAAAAAGATTTCAGAAATGCAGGATGACTTATCTAGTTTCCATATGTAATGGAGGAGGAAGCTATTTATCTTCTGCAGTTCCATCATGACCATGTCCAATGTAGTAGATGGTATCAGCATTCTCAGTTTGGGTGCCCATATTGGTAGAAACAAAAGTGTGATCCTAAGCGCTTTCAGTGATCATCAACCGTGTGCTTAGCTCTCGTGGCAGGTTACAGTTCTATCATCATCATCATCATCATCACCATCATCATCACCATCATTATCATCACCACCACCATCATCATCATCACTATCATCATCATCATCATCATTATTACAGAGGTACTTATGAGTCATAAGTGGATCTGATGATGCCTGAAGTGATAAACTATGCAAACTTAAAACACTTAGCAAGTATCTGGGACGGAATAATTCAGGAGTAGCTGATTTCACACTTGCATCCCAACCAGAAGTCCTATAATAGCAATAATAATAATAATAATAATGATAATATTTGATTAAGACTATAAACATGAATGGTTAAAGCAAGACTAACAAAGCAAAAGATGAAAGGTCAATATTGATAGCTAACTGAAGCAGGCAATTTAAAAATGGTTTATAAAATCTTTATACAAGATGAACCACTGAAACCTGTATGTTCTGGCAGTAGGAAATGTCATTGCAATCCATCTGAATTGTGAAATTGGTAATTTAACTAAATATTAAGTCCAGAAGAAAGAGCTCACTTTGAGGGTTTCTTATCCCTTCACATTGATGCAATGAATCAGTTGGTGTGTTTGCCTGATGTGTTTAGTAACTGTGTGATGCGATGCAGGCCACAAAACATACTTGATTCAAAACCCTCGAGGAAGGACAAGTGTACATATTTTCATCCAGCATGTCTGCTTAGAAAACTACCATATACTTCATATACCCATTCCATGTTATGACTATATAAACACTTCTATAACTTGTGGGGGTTTGTGGTGCACCTGAGGCATAAGATTTGTTTATTGAGGGAGACAAACAATATTGTAGCAAGGCTGACATATAAATGTTGATGTCTTCATAAAACATGACTAGTGGAGACAATCCTACATACGCTGAAGCTGAGGAGAACATGACTCTGTTCAAACTTGCTTATATGCAACTTATCAAAAAGTGAGCTGATCAAAAGCAAAGTGATGCACTTTTCAATAAGTGTGTGAGTCTGTAGAGACAGACCACCTCAAACCCCCTCCATGCAGGATTTTCATCCCTTCCACCAGAGAATTTGATTGACAACTCTTATGATCACCAAGCACTTTACCAACAGTCAGTTGGTATGTTAGCAAAGATCACCCTTACCAAACACCAAAGACTGGAGCAGTATCTAGTTCATTAACTTTAAATATGATCTTAAAATGGGAAAACGAATTATTTGGAGGACTGAGATCAGAGAGAATGTACAGTTGTTTTGTGTAAATTTATCATAAAGGTAGATGTTTGAATGATCACTACTGCAGCAGCCAAAGCGTTATGAGTTATGTACTGGTAAGGATATTGTGATGACCCACCACTGCCAACCAGTAATCAAGGAGCCTCAACCTAAAAACTACTGACAACAGAGGAGGACATGAACTGAGAGGATGACAGGTACACACGTAGTACTACCAGATGCAGCTCTCTGCATCATGTGCAGTTTCCCTTAAGAGCACACAGAGACCACAGTCACTCTTGGGCTGGTTTCTCCCTATTTCTCCAGATCCCCAGTAAGACTTCCCACTGGCACAGCTATACAGTTGAGATCTCAGCTGAGTGACCAAGCCAAGACCTCCAGCACCCTGTCTGTCCAACCAGTGCTTCATGTCCCTGCCCAAGTAGCTGACACATGCAATCTTTGATGTTTGATTTACACACACACACACACACACAAACACACACAAACACACACACACACACACACCTGGGAAAGGCTGGCATAGGTTTACTAACTATGCTCCCTTCTGCCCAGACTATAAGGTAGTTACTACTGCCACAAATCATTCCTTATCAGCTACTTTAT
Source organism: Protopterus annectens (assembly GCF_019279795.1). Classification (NCBI taxonomy): domain Eukaryota; kingdom Metazoa; phylum Chordata; order Ceratodontiformes; family Protopteridae; genus Protopterus; species Protopterus annectens. The sequence continues at coordinate 1,721,254,690 of NC_056744.1, read as the reverse complement.
GGCTCTTAACAAAGGGTGTCCAATCTTACTGTGTAATATTAATATTAATATTAATACAAATGACCAAGAGCAAGGCTATTAGGAGTGGCCCACATAGTGTCACCAAATAAATATGAACGTACTCTCAAAACATAAATGTCTCTACACAGATCATCCACAAGGAAAGGTTTAAATATATTTAATAAAAAAATAAAAGAACAAGACAATTTTAAATATATATTCACAGTGACAAAAGTTCAAAACCATAGGAAATATTTAAAATAACACTGCAGTACAGCCTCACACAAATAAGGAAAAATTAAATCTAAACAAAGCATTGCTACATTCCTGAATGTATCTAAGAGAGTTATACTGCTCCCTAGAAACTTACTTCATTAGGGCAAGGCAGATGTGGTGAATGGTTCTTCTTGTTGTTGTAAGGTCCAAGACAGAATGCAGAATGCTCTGTCTCACTAAGCAACTTCTCAAAATAATATCAAAAATATTACTGCTAGGATAGCTTGCAGAATGACATAATTTCTGGTCATCTGACTTCTAGATCCCAGACAAAACCCTCATTGGTGGCAGCATTTAGCATCCACCTGTAAAAATATACAGACAAGGGCTTTTGCTCAGATCTTTGGCAGGTGCTGGAAATTATAAAACAACTGCATTCTTTCATGCTTTGAAAGCAGCAATTAGTTCATCCCAAAGACAATACCGAAAGCCTAGTACAGACTTTGTGTCTCTGGCTGCATTGAAACCTGTCAGCTAGCCTCTTTATGGCCTAGCCTATAAAGTAATTTAATTTTAGATTTTTTTTTAAAGTTTGCTGGACTGAGGTTACCCCTCTGGTTTCCTCTGTTAACATATACACTTAAACAGTTCCAATAGGGCATGTACATTTCTGTTCTCTTCCAGTAGGGCACACTGTGGATACATTTTAAGCAAAAGCACTTTACAAATACCTTTTTCATCACAAACATCTGTACAGAGCAGTTTGATATACACGACATATAGCTCTAATATATTTGTAACACAAACATCTTGTATAAATTAGTTTGACATTCACAAATGACATATAATTATTTACAAAATTCCAGCTAGCTGTGCTGGCAGCACCTGCTTTTATCACACTTCTTTCCCCCTTAGAAGACTCAAGGTAGTTTTTCAAGTGCCCCTTGATAAACTTGATAAACTTTGCTTGACAGGAATAAGCCTACCTGGGAATACATTACCCCATTCCCTGTCTTGACATTCCAGCTGCCTTGGCATTGCTGACCCCAGTGCAGCGCTGTGCTGTCATATCATGTGCCTGCAACCTTAGGCTCTACCATAGTAAGTTGGGATTTTGCTAGCTGGCTCCCTGTAGCCATAGATCCCCGTTAGACTCCTCCTACCACCTACTGCAAATACTTAGCACAAGGGCCTCTATATCATGGTAAGGTTTCATGGTGTTATCATGGTACAATTTGTGTCCCTTCCTCCTGCCTAGCAGTTCTACCATGTGGTTAAAATCACTGACCTTCCTTACCACTTTGAAGAGTCCCTCCCAAGTTGCCTGCAGCTTATTGTGTCTGACAGGAATGAGAACCATTACCTGCTACCCTACAGCATACTCTCTGGCTCAAGTATTCCTGTCATACCAGACCTTTTTCTGCTGAACTCATTAAAAATCAGGTTTGGGCACCAAGTCATTCAGAGCTTTATGCCAACAGAGAGAGGGAAGCTAAAGCCCTGAGAAGAACAATGCTAAGAAAATAAGAATAATAAATGTCTACACCCTGGCATAAAAACATACAAAAATGAGGTGAATGGAGAAGGAAGTGGTTACTGCAGAAGTGGTCATTCAAACATCTACTGTTATGGTAAGTTTACTTGCAGAACTGTACTATATTCTTCAGATGGGTCACTGCTGCACCAACCTGAGCTGTATGGGCAGATTACCATAGCTTATATTGACTGGGGATGAGTCCAGGAGCCCATGGAGAAATGTCCAAACAAAGTGTGCCCTATACCTGAGATGGAATCTAGTCCATAGTGCTTTTGTAGATGTGTGCCCACAGGAACAAGTTGCTACTTCTAGAAAATGTCTAGAATTCAACCCTTTCCAAAAAGCTACAATTGAAGCCAAGACAAAGGTAGAATGAGCCTTGACCCTGCCTGGAATAATTTTGCTGTGGTTCATATTATAAAAGGTAACAGCAAGACAAAACCATTAGGAAATAGTGTGAATTGATACAGGTTGCTCCATTTTTAAACAAGTAATGATCAACAGCTCAGAAATCACATGAGACTGCATTAAAACAGGGGGATACTTGGGCAGATATCCTACTGAAATGGCCACCAAAGGAATCATGATTGACGATAAAAACAGGCCATTGGATGCTATCACAAATAATATAGAACCAGAGAACACTAGCCCTGAAACTGGGCTAGTTCTTTTCTTGGGAATAATTAGGAAACCTTTTCACTTTATTCATAAATTGTTTTCTAGTAGCAGAACTTATTACCTCCTTTGTATCCGTTGCACATCCTCATAACAAAAAATTGCCATAAAGACATAAAACTTCTAAGATTCGCTGCACTGTCCTTCCATCTTGTCTCTTGGATACATAGGATGTCCAGCCTCCTCCGTATCATCATGTCATCCACTTCCAAGCTGCATCCTATCAGTGAACCTACATTAAGTGTAACAATTCTCAGTAATCTATGATGATGCCAGCAATTGTAAACCAAAAAACCAAAAAATAATGAGAAAACCGCTGGGAGCCCCCAAAGGAGGAACGTATCCAATCAATGAAGTAAAACTTGTTGAAAAATAGTGTGTTTAATAATCCATGTAACACAAACACAAGTATATTTAACAATTATATGTAACAATTCTCAGTTCATATTTGGTAAGCTGATTTAACGTATTAATTTATTTATTTAACATTTGTTTACTGGGAAAGTCCGACTTGAAACAAAGCCAGATGTCAACGGAGGCCCAGGGAGAAATGCTCTAGATGCATGTCTTTGAAACATGGGTGGAAACCAGAGCACCCAGAGAAAACTCACACGAATGCAGGGAAGACATGCAGAGTCTGCACAGAAAGCACTCCAGCTGAGAATCAAACCGGAGAACCTCTTGCTGTGAGGCAATAATGCTACCGCTGCACCACTGTGCCATCCATATTAGTTTTAAATCCTTCTTTTGTTCAACAGAGCTATCCCAGGTAACCCAGGCTGGGCAACTAGTCACCGGCCGGCCAGTAGCTTATTGGTCCAGGGCTGCTGGGCTTTATAATGGGCACACAGGTTCATAGGTAAGTACTAGGCTATCTGCCCATGGGCATTTATTAGCCTAGCGACAGAATGATGGCTTTCGCCTCCTCATTAGATTAGTAATGACATACATCCCTCCTACCATTAGCATGGATCCCTTGATCCAAGTACAAATATGAGTTACAATACAGTATTCCTTGTCAAAATATATAAATCAAAATGTCAGAGTACAGCAAATACATCAAATATAATTTACAGTGCAAGTTTATTACTGGTGGGTAATTTATCCATGGAGACGAGTGATGACATCAAAATGACTAGCAAAGATGAGGACACAAGAACTTCTAATAGGATTTACAGTGTACAATAATCTGAATACAACAGGTAGACCACTGGTGCATGGAAGGAAGTGTCAACGGCAAGACGGCTATTATTATTTAAGAGAAGCATCTATATCAACAATATTGGTAGAGATAAACAAACACTGCTATAATATTCTTGATGGTATAAGGAGAGAAGATCAGAAGGGAGCAGGCATGAAAGAAGAAGAGAAGGTGAGGAGATGGAAGAAGGGTGGGGAGGAGGAGAAGGGGTGTGAAAATCGATGACAGTGGAAGAGAAGAAAGAGAGAAGAGATTTCAATAGCAAATAAATAAGACAGTAAAAGAAAAGGAGAAAATAAAAAGGATGACTACATTAGTCAGCCAGGGAAAGTGCATGAGCAGAGCCATTGATTAGATAAGTGTGCCTTGAGGAGTTGTTTAAACCTGTTTGTGTTGGGAGGATTAAGGATGTACTGGGGGATGGCGTTCCAGGCTTTGGAAATAATGCTGGGGTAAAGAGAATCTCCAAAGATGTTATTGGATTTGGTGACCATTAACAGGAGTTTGTTAATAGATCTTAGTATTTTATTATTTGTGTAGGATAGTGCAAAATTTTGGAGTGCTGGGCATTTGTGTGGTTGGTTTGTGATGGTGGGCAGTTATAAGTTAATTTAGGGAAAAGAGGTTGATAAATTCTGAACATTTTAGTTGGTGTAGGGCAGCACAGTGGTGGGATCTGTATGATAAGTTAGTAGCAAATATGGCAATTTTGTGGCAGGCCTCTAGTCTGGATAGATCATTTTGTTTAAGGTTAGTGAAGACTGGAGAGGCATACAGCAGTGCAGAAAGAAAGTGGGTCTTAGCAATTACTAGTCTGGTGGAAATGGTTAGGAATGGCTTGACTCTGTAGAGTAAGCCTACTTTGATGTGGGTCTTTTTGATGATGAGTGCTACATGTTTATCAAATCTCAAGATACTATCAATGGTGTCACCAAGTAGTTTGGTATGAGAGACCAAACTACTTGGTGACCACTGTCACGTACAAGTGGACTTTTTATTGGAGGAGAACATTAATTTTGTTTTGTTTGGATTTAAGATGAGGTGATGGTTGGACAGGTAGAATTCTATGGCTGGGAAGGATTTATTTTTATATTTATTTTGTAGTTGTGGAAGGGAAGGCGCAGCACATACTAGAGTGGAGTTAACTGCATCTTGTATTGTGGTTGTAAGGTGAGTAGCAGTGTGAACTTTGTTTGTAGGGAGAGAATGAAGTGAAATGGCTCTAAAATTGATCCTCGGGGAACACCAACTGTGATGGGTAAATGGGATGAGAGATTGTTTTGCCACTTTACAGCTTGCTGTTGTTCTGATAGGTAATTATGAAACCAAGAGAGGGCCGAGGGGGACATGTTTAGGCTGGAGAGCTCATTGAGGAGCTTTTGGTGAGATACTGTGTCGAATGCCTTTGACGTATCTAGGAAGATAGCCAAGACATGTTGGCTATCATTTTACATTTGGTTTATTGAGTTAATGAAGGATAAAAGGGCAGTGGTGGTGCTATGTTTGGGGCAAAAATCATGTTGCGAGTTGGTTAGCAAGCTGTTACTGGTTAGATAGTCCATAAATTGTAAGTGTATGCATTTTTCTAGGAATTTTGAAAGAGGTGATAAAATGGCTATTGGTCTATAGTTGGTAAAACCTGCTGAGGTGCCATCTTTATATATTGAAATGATGTAGGACATTTTCCAGATCTTAGGGATATGTTGCTCTGAGATTGACCGATTAATCAATAGAGAGACTGGATAGGAGATAGCTTCAGCAGCTATCTTGAGATATTTGTTAGGTAGTAGGTCTGCAGCTAGGGATGTAGGTTTGAATTTATTTAGCAATTTTTTATGGTACTTGGTTGGATTGGTTTTAGAGAGATAGATCTGGTGGTGGCTTCTATTATGGCAGGAATAGATAGGGGAGTATTGTTGGGATTCACCAGCAATAGTATTGACTTGGTAAAGAATGAGTTAAACTGCGTGGCTAGGCTGTCTTTATTCTTTGCGGTAGTGGGGGGTGGGGTTAAGGACTGCCAGGTTGTAGGAGTTGTTTAACAATGTGCCAAAAATTTTGGGGGTTGTTTTGATGTGTTTGTTGTATTTTGGTATAGTAGTTTTTTTGTCATTTTTGATTTGTTTTTTGATTGGTTTCTTAATTGTCTGTATATTTCAAAGGAGGATAAGCTTTTGTTACACTGGTTTAGAGACCAAACTTTGCCTCTCTGTTTGAGTAACTGATTGGTTTCTTTGGTCAGCCATGGAGTATAGTTAGATTTAACTCAGAGCTTTCTGAGGGGATCTAGATTGTTTAGAATGTTGAGGAATTTGGTGTTAAAGTATTCAACAGCTGATGGAGATGAGATAATGGGGTCCAGTCACAGTGTTGTAGGTGTAAATTAAATGCTGTAGATGAGAACTGATATGTTTTGGTGGTGTAGGGTGATGCCTAAGTAGATAGGTGGGCAGGTGATAATGTAGGCTGTCTGAGAGGTACCCTGTGTGAGAAACCCATGAGGGCTTATTGGTTGAGGACCAATCTAATACAGACTGTCTTCTATTATGCTTATCTATTCTTGTTCGTGATTTTATTAGTTGGGTAAAACCATATCGGTTTATGAAGTTGGAGGGGTGATCTAAAGCAAAGGCACACCAATCAGTATTAAAGTCTGCCCATTATTACGGTTTCTTGGTTGAATGTGGAGAATGACCAGGATAGAAGGTTCTCAATGATGGATATATGGCTTCCAGGAGGGATATAGATTGAAATAATTATGATGTGTTTTTTGGTTGACTTCAACACATTAGCATTTCGGTGTTAATGAGAGGGGGGTAATTGTATTTGCTAAGTTTTAGAATATCTTTATATACTATGGCTGTACCTCCACCTCATTTCTTTATTCTATTAAGTCTGTGGATATTGTAACCTGGGTTAGGATTTGATTGTCTTTTATATGGGGTTTTAGCCAGGTTTCTGTTATCACTGCTATGTCGCAGGGGGGGGGTAGCCAGGTTTCTGTTAACACTGCTATGTCGGGGGGGTAGCCAGGTTTCTGTTATCACTGCTATGTCGGGGGGGGGTAAAGGGAGAGGGAAGCATGACATTCATGAGCTTTATTTAATAGGCTGATGATTAGAAAGTCAGAGCTGTTGTGTCATAGATTGGTGGTGGTTTGGGGATGAGTGGTGTTTAAAAGGTATTAATTTAATTTATTTTAGTTATTGGAAAATTTAATGATTGGTTAAGTTGTTTGATTATAAAAGGACTGTGGGTTACTTTGGTATTTATTCTGATGAAGTCTCATTTGGAGGTGGAAGTGCTCAATCAACTGTTTCAATACATTTTATTTTCTATATACCTTGGATCTTCAGTTTTGGTTTATCTGATACACTTGCTTCTACCTTAGATATGCTATATGGTTGGTTCATAGTTGCTGACAGTGTATCATCACTGAATAAACTTTTAAGTTGGGTTTAATCTGTATTTTATCACATTTAAATATCTTTGGAGATTTTGTTTTATTAGCCCAGTTTTTCCAAACATTACTGATACACTCTGGGTACCTCTGTTCCACAATTCTCTGGTTCCTGCTTATATGTCTCATTCATTTATAATTAGATGTCTCTCCATAAACACAATAGTCAATGATCTTGGGAGATTTCCAGGATGGCCAAACTGCAACTCAGTGTACAAACATGGTTCTCCAAGTCTACTGAGAATTATAGTTAAGTAGCATAACAGTTTGAAGAAAATCAGAAATAAAGTATATAAAAAAAAACATACAATGAAACATAATGTATACAAGAAACAGCAAACAAGGAAGGAGAGAAGAAAATGGAAGACAAAAGAATTAAAGTACAATGGTAGGAAATGCGAATGAGTAAGAACATCAACAGAAATCTGGAATGAACATAATCTGAAACAGGCATCTTAGAGATAATTTGCTGATGCACGGTCCCTTCCCTAATAAAACATACAGTAAGAGCTTGGTATCATGGATGGCAGTTTCCCATTATCTCTCTGGCCAGCCTGATAGACATGGTTATCCTGATGCAATAGCAATTGTCTCATGTATACCGACAACCACTTATTCCTGAAACAAACAAATACTTTAGGTGAGAGATGTAGTTACACTATGAAATTGGAGGCAAAACTCTCATATAAGGAAAAACCAAATGCCAATCAGGTTGTCAACACACACACATGCGCGCACAACAAACACACACACACACACACACACACACACACACACACACACACACACACACGCACACACACTTTCTCCACATAAGTGGAGGTACTCACTAGTAACTTACCAAAAGATCAGAGGCCTCCCAGACAGAAACTACTTACACACAACAATGAAAAAACACACAACAAATAACACTCATACCAGTGTCTCAACAAATAAGCCCTTAAGGTGTCACACCGCAAAACTTAACATATTGACTCCATTGCAAGACACACAGATGTTCCCCTCACCAGGCTGGATAAGGAGGAGGTGCAGAATATGTGTGTGTGTTGTACATTTAAGAAGCATTTCCAAGGACTGAACGTGCATATAAATAGCAGGCAAGTGCTAGCTTCAGTGCCATTTTGAGTGTGTATCCAGAGAGTGAACATGTATGAGAGAAATAGTCAGTCTGTTTATAAGTTTATTTAAGTTAAAATTATGTGTTTGTACATAATAAAGCTGCTTGAACAAAACCCATGCATGTTCGTATGTTTCATCTTGATCGGACAAATAAAATGGTGTCAGAACTGAGGTTCCAAGGACTGCTTTCCAGAGATACGAGATGCAGAATTTGCAGTGAAAGCAGAATAAGAGAAACGAGAGCAAAAAAGAGGCAGAAACAAGCAAGAGGTAATGAAAACTTGCACAAATTATTATTTTAGTAAAAAAAGATACAGCAGAATATTACAAGGGCACAGAATGCATTACTAAGCAAACAGATAGTGCAGAAATGTTTATTAAGCAAACGAAAAGCACAAAAATGTTCGAAATTAAGATATTTGATAAAATGATTATCAGAAGAATATATAGAAGGTTCAGAGTAACATTGCAATTGCAAAAAGAGCATGTTTAGTGTAAAACAAGCACAAGAAGAACAATTAAATGGGCAAAATGAATATAATAAAGGGCAAAAAGGTCATATTAAGCATAAATAAACTAAGGCAACTGCACGTTTTTTGGCAAATTACAGTGTTGTGGCATAAACAGTTATTTCACATTGTTTGAAGGTATTCAGGGCATAACTAGAGCTATTTGAAGCATCACAAAGTATGTAAAAGTGCTTACACTGTGTGCTTATTACTGTGCATTTATTCCTAACAGTGTATTGTGTGCAAAGTGCAATCAAAATACAGCCATTTTGAAAAGTTTCTTGTGCTGTGTGTGTTTACTCATGAAGGGCCACCATTACAGTGTGTTTCTTGCACTGTAAAGAGTTATTTAGCAAAGTGCAGCCATTCTGAAAATGTTCCAGTGTGCTGTGTACTGTTTATTCGCAATGTGCAGTTACTTCGAAATGCTTCTTACTCAGAGCTTCTTCTACCACCCAATTTACTCGCACAATGCAGTTATTTGAAATGTTTCTTACAGTGATGATAGATGACATTTGAAGTACAACAATTTCAAGAATATTACAGTGCCGAGAGGCTTATTTTGCAAAGTATTTCATAGAGTTCAATTACTCAGAGGCTTATTGTGCTACTGAGCATAGTTAAAAGTACTGGCATAAATTTCTTGTATATATATATATATATATATATATATATATATATATATATATATATATATATATATATATATATGTGTGTGTGTGTGTGTGTGTGTGTGTGTGTTCGTGCATACTTGCAAAAAGGCTTCACTGACGTGTTATATGGCATAGACATTTTGCAAACCACATCCACTTGTATCTGACCAGAATATTGCAGAGAATTGGAAAATATTTGAGCAAGAGTATATCTGCATACAAGCAGCTTCCTCAGATAAAGATGCATGCACCAGGGCATTCATTTTGCTAAACCTAGCTGGGTCAGAGGCTATTGATACAGAGCATTCATATGTGCATGCACCAGCAGTATATGAGGATGAAGGTGAAAACTGTCATACTGTTGTTCAGGCTGAATCAAGGGAAGATCCTGAGTGTTTGAAGCATAAAGTCAGAGAAATGTGCAACCCCCTGACCAATGTTACATTAGAGAGGCATTTGCTTTACACAAGAGACCAAAGGCCAGGAGAAACACTTGCAGCTTACATTACTAATTTGAGAAACAAAGCTAAAACCTGCATGTTTGGTGATTTTAAAAGATGAGCTAATAAAGGACAGGCCTGTGTGTGGTATTAATAGTGCTGGTGTGAGCAAGATTTTGCTTCGAGACAGAGATTTAACATTGAGCAAAGTTATTGAGATTCAGCAGATCTATGAAGTTACAGAAAGGCACACGTAAGCATACAATTGACAAGAGTATGGTTTCAGCAAGCACCACAGCAAATGTAGACAGCATGCAGCATGTGGCATGCAGAAACAAGCCTAAGCACATGGCAGCCACAGCCCCTGTGGGTACTCATGGGAAGTCAAGTGTTTTTCTAGCAAGTTCTAAGACCAGTTCAGTTAAAGGAGCACACTCAGTGCAGGACAAAGGCTACCTAAGACAGGTTTCATTGTTAACTGTTATAATTCTGGTGCCAACCATGAGTCTAAAAGAAAAAAGTGTTTAGCATTTGGTCAGCAATGTCACAAGTGTAAAAAACTGAATCACTTTCAAAAGTTTTGCAAGTCAAGTAAACCTTACTCAGTTGCAATGAAAGGCCACTTGAGAAAGCAAATTGATCAAGTAAGGTTGCAGTCTACTTTACTTTCTACGTAGATGGTGTATCAGTGATTGGTGAAAAGGTTAAGGCAGCAGATTTATTGGCAAAAGGCGAAGTGTTTTGTCCTCTCCTGATCTGTGGCAAACCCATCAAGCTTAAAGTAGACGCTGGTTCAAAGTGTAATGTTATGTCAGCAGAAACTTTTGCTGAAGTAAGGACAGGTGAACAACTTAATGTGACTAGTGCAACACTTGTTGCACATGGAGGTGAAGAAATTCCAACCGAATATTCAGTAGTGCTTTCATGTTATTTGGCTGGGAACATTTACAAGCTGTTGTTTTATATAGTTCGAAGACCTGTGCAGTCATTATCGGATCTCAGAGACAGTTTGAGAATGGACTTGTTTTCCTTTACTAAAGTAGTTCATCATATAAGCACGTCCCAGTTCCAGTTCTAGCATCACTAAAGCTATTTGCTCAGAATATGCTGATGTTTTCGATGACAAGCTAGGCAAGCTTCCAGTTGTGCATTCCATGAAGTTAGACCCAGAGGTCAGTCCAGTGGTCAGACCGGCAAGAAGAGTTCCAATAGCTATGCAGAGCAGAGTTAAAGTTCAGTTGGATAAAATGGTGCAGCAAGGTGTGATTTGTCCAGTTACAGAACCAACTGAATGGGTGTCATCCATGGTAGCAACTCACAAAAAAGGCTCGGATGAGATTAGAATATGCATCGACCGAAGAGACTTGAATAAGGCATTGAAAAGACCTCATCATCTCATGCAAACAGTCGAGAAAGTTGCAGCCCTGATATTGAATGACACTGTATTTTCTATCTTAGATGCAGAGTTCATTTTGACAAGTGATGCTTGATCACAAATCCTCATTACTGACTACATTCAGTACCCCATTTGGAAGATATAGATTTCTCAGGATGCCATCTGGAATAAATTCTGCAAGTGAAGTCTTCCAGCATGCAATGTAACAAACCTTTTCAGGTTATCTCTGTGTCATAATAGTAAATGACTTATTGGTCGGAGGCAATGGGGAAGCAAAGCATGATAGAACCATCAAGAAAGTTCTAGACAGAGCACGTGAAGTGAACTTAAAGCTCAATCCTCTGAAGTGCAAATTCAGACTACCAGAAGTCGCATGTGTAGGTCACTTGTTTACTAGTACTGGGTTGCGACCAGACCCATGGAAACAAGCAGCTTTGAGATGCCTGCTCCAGATAATGTTCAAGCTCTATATTGTTTTCTTGGCATTGTTAACTATTTGGGCAAGTTTATACCAGATTTCAGTGAACTGACAGCTCCTTTAAAAGAGATGACATGCAGAAATGTCAATTGATCATGGCTAGAACAGCACCAGAGAGTATTCAATGAGCTTAAGCAGAAAATTGCTGCTCCACCTACACTAAGGTACTATGATGTCAATAAACCAGTTACTCTTTCCTGTGACACTTCAAAGTTTGGTATTGGCACATTTATTCTTCAAGAGAGCCGACCAGTAGCCTATGCATCTAGAACTCTTACCCAAACTGAAATGCAATATGCTCATATTGAGAAGGAACCTTTGGCAATTGTGTTTGCATGTTCAAAGTTTCATGATTATATTTATGGTCAAGATATCCAGATTGAAACTGACCATCAAACCTTAGTTACTACTTTAAAGAAGCTTATGCATTCTACTCCAGCAAGATTACAAAGAACGATGCTTAAGTTATAAAAGTATAACTTCAAAATGATCTATACGAAAGGCAAACTTCTTTATCCTTAATCAGATCATCCATAAATACAACATAACAGCTTGATGCAGAGCATTTCAACTTCGATGTTATGGAAGTGCATAATTTTTCAAGCACAAGACTTGATTAGCTGAGAGATCATACAAAGACTGATCTTGTTTTGCAAAAGCTCATACCTGTCTAAGCAATCCAGTGTACCGTCAAAGCAATCCAGTGTACCGTCAAAGCAATCCAGTGTACCGCCTGAAGTACTAGCTTATTTTCCTTACAGGGATAAGATGTTGATGGAAGGTGGCATTATTTTCAAAGGTCCTAAAGTTGTTGTTCCTGCTTCCTTGCAATGTGAATATATCCAGATTTTCATTGTGGTCACCTAGGTTTCGAATCTACTTAAAGAAGAGAGAGAGAGGACTAGTATTTTGGCCTTCTCTAACAATACACATTGACAAAGTGCTTTCATCTTGTTCAGTATGCAATAGTACAAGACTGCATCTGCAAAAAGAGCCACTTCAGCTAAATTAAGTTCCTGAACTACCTCAGTCAATAGTAGCCACTGACATATTTGAGTGGAACAATCAGCATTACTTAGTGTTGGTCAACTCTTATTTGAATTGGTTTGAGATTGATTTGTTGCCTAACCTAATGTCCACCACTTTTATTACTAAGCTGAAACATAATTTCTCAGTCTATGGTAGTCCTCATAAGCTTATCCCTGACAATGGTACTCAATTTGCAAGTCAATTGTTTCATAATTTTGCAAAAGAATGGGGTTTTGTACATGTTACTAGTAGTCTTGAATATCCACAGTCAAATGGTCTAGCTGAACGCACAGTACAGAGTACAAAGTAATTATTAGAGAAGTCAAAGTGTGACAATACTGACATCTTTTTGAACTTATTTAATCTCAGAAATATACCCTGTGATGATATACTTGATGTACCTGCTCAAAGACGTCTATCTAGGCAAACCAGAACCACCCTGCCTATCAGTTCCAGTTTATTGAGGCCTAAAGCTAAGAACAACAGAGCAATCACAGCCCAACTATTTAGAAAGTGTTCTTCCCAGAAGTCTAGTTATTTTATTTTATTTTACATTTCTTTACCAGGATAGTCCGACTGGACACATGTCCATTTACAGTGGAGGCACGGGGAGAAAAGCTCCACATTCAGTACAGAAAAACAAATAGTTGAACAACATGATAACAATATGATCATCTATACAGAAGCAAAACATTGACAATAGATACAAATACAGCTTTTGATACAAAAAACAAAATTTGACACTAGATAAAAAATACAACTTCCGATACAAAAATAGAAATTGACACTGATAAGCATTATAACTGAATAATGAGGCAGACAGAGACTACTTTGAAATGAATTAGTTTAAGTTTAGCATGAGCTAGTATAACTATTAGAAACTTGAGCAGAAAATAAAATTCCTGATACTGTAGAAAAATTACAGTAGGTATAACTGGATATGAAGCTATCTGGGGTGGTAGAAACAGTGAAGGTTAGGTAATGCATGGACATAGCTAGGAATTCATTAAGTGTAATTTAAGTGAGTTTTTGAACAGCATAATAGTGGAGGCAGAAGATGAAGCAGGGGAAAGGTTATTCCAGGATTTAGCTACATTATAGGAGAATAGTGCTTTATCTGCAGTGTTGTTAGCCTTAGAGATACAAAGGAGTGATTTGTCAGTGGAGCAAAGGGGACGATTTGATTTGTAGGGCGTGAGTAGGTGACTTAGTGCTGAGGTTCAATCGGGATGTCTCATAATATTGTAGGCAATGATTAGTTGATGGTAAATGAGTAGTTGGGGAAATTCTAGCCATTGCAGTTCTTTTAGAGCCTGACAGTGATGGGTTCTGAAGGTGCAGTTATTAGCGAACTTGGCAATTTTGTTGTAACATGTCACAAGTCTAATAAGATCATGTTTTCTGATATGGGTAAGGATTGGTGCCGCATACATTACAGTGGACAATAGATGGGTTTGGGCTAGGGAGATTCTCACTTGTTTTGAGAGAATTCTTTTTGTCTGTATAGTGTTTCCATTTTTTATGGACTTTGTTGATGGTTTGTGAAATGTGGACATCAAACTGTAGGTTTTTGTCAATTTCTACACCCAGGAGTTTTGTGTGTTCAGAGGGGGTGATGAAAGTACCATTTTTAGAAGTGACTGAGAAGGATAGAGAGGTAGGAATCAATTTGTTGGTGGGGAAAAGAACCAATTTCGTCTTTTTGGGATTTAGGATAAGTTGAATCTGAGCAATCCACCTTTCCACTAAGCTAAAGGAATCCTGAGTGAGTTGTTGTAACATGGTAAGTGAGGGTGCGGAGCAGATAAGAGTCAGATCGTCTGCGTACTGCATGAATGTAGCAGGGTGGGTGGAGGTATGAAGATTGTTAGTGACAATCGAGAAAAGAAGAGGACCTAATATAGAGCCTTGTGGTACACCTGTGGCTGCTGGGAGTAGAAGAGATAGTGTACCTTGCCATAAAAGGAGTAGATTTCTTCATCCGTTAAGGGAAAGAAAGGCAGTGAGGATACAAATGATGAAAGGTTTCGACCGGATTAGTCAAATAACAGGTATATGTGCTGAGCTGAGATCATATTTTGTGAAATCTGAGGGGGTGGAGTACAGGAGAAATCACAGACATTTTCTTTCTGTAGTAGAACTGATATTGCAGCATTGTTCCTGTGATACAGACTCAATCTCAGAGAAATCCAGACAATGTTCCTGTTTCAGAATGTGTCTTAACTTCAACTTCCGTTCTTGATGATGTTCCAGACATCCCTAAGGTTGAACATTCAGAAGAGACAGTCCCAGTCGCTGAACCTGATTCTAAATTCTATGTCAGACGATTCGGTTGGATCTCCAGACCTTGTGTGAAATACACAGCAACCTGGACATGAGTGTCTATACGTATTTATTTCTGTATAATTACATGTCAAGGAATTATTTTATATTTATTTTATTTTACATGCATGCTAATCAATGTCTTCCATGAAATGTAATTTATTTCTGAAAGAGTGAGGATGTAGAGTGTGTGTGTGTGTGTGTGTGTGTGTGTGTGTGTGTGTGTGTGTGTGTGTGTGTGTGTGTGTGTGTGTGTGTGTGTGTGTACTGTACCTTTAAGAAGCATTTCCAAGGACTGAACGTACATATAAATAGCAAGCCGTGCTAGCTTCAGTGCCATTTTGAGAGAGCAGCCAGACAGTGAACATGTATGAGAGAAATGGTCAGTCTGTTTAGAAGTTTAACAAAGTTGAAGTTATTTGTCTCATTCCTGATGTGTTTGTACATAATAAAGCTGCTTGAACAAAAACCCACACATCTTCGTCTGTTTCATCCAGACTGGACGAGCAACAGGAGGTTACAGTTAGCTGCCTGTCAGGTGCCAGGATACATGAAGTCACTCAACCACAAGTACCGTTATGACTCTGTCATAATCGATGTGGGGGTGAATGACTTCAGATGTACCTCACTGGACTACATGAAGTGAGACATGACTGAGTCCTTAGATTGTGTGTCACAGGCAGGTATAAGTCTAGCCTTAAGCAGCATTCTACCTTCTCCAAGGATTATGCCACAATACAAACAAAAAATTATTGACTTTAACAATTGGCTTAGCTTCTGGTGTCAGTCCAAGGGGATCCAATATCTGTCAGCCTAGGAAGACATGGTCGACAGGTCACACTGCTTTACCAGAGATGGTCTGCACCTCTCTCCTCTAGGCTTTCAGGTACTGATAAAGGCATTAGCTACCCCTATTGTGCCTTTTTTAGACAGTGTCAAAATAGCCAATCTCACAACATAATAGAATCTTCTCTAGATAAATTCAAGGTACAGCTGCTTAATACTAGGAGTCTAAACAAGAAACTGCAGTCCTCTGGAAGCACTCCTCAATTAGGGGAAGATGCTGGCATCTCTGCAGTCACTGAGACATGGTTCAAAGGTGCAGAAAGCACCCCGGCCATGCAGGGCTAAAATGCCTTCCATATGCTCAGACCACAAACTGAGCATGAAAGAACTAAAGTAGGAGGTGTATCCATCTTCATTAAGGATAAATACACCTTGAGACTGGTC
This sequence comes from Protopterus annectens, assembly GCF_019279795.1. NCBI lineage: Eukaryota > Metazoa > Chordata > Ceratodontiformes > Protopteridae > Protopterus > Protopterus annectens. The sequence continues at coordinate 1,721,238,425 of NC_056744.1, read as the reverse complement.
AAACAGTATTATCTGTCAGCCTAGGAAGACATGGTCGACAGGTCACACTGCTTTACCAGAGATGGTCTGCACCTCTCTCCTCTAGGCTTTCAGGTACTGATAAAGGCATGAGTATGAAAGTCACCAGTATGACTGTCTTGAGCTACTCCATGTCCAGTTACTTATAGGCAAATCCCTGTAACGTGTCATAGCTAACTAGAGGTCCCCACCATGAAAAGGGAAAAGCATATTGCATACCTGGACTTAGAGTCACTTGCCATACAGCCCAACACCATACTCATAGAGGATTTTAATTATCTTACCATCGACTGGGAGACATGCACAAACACAAACATGCTGACTCAGGGATTCTTGGACTTTGGCAATGCAAATCCCCTGGAACAGCTAGTCCCAAATGTCCTGGATGTAGTACTAAGTAACATGGGATAGCATTGCACCCCCGTGTGATGTCCTCCTGGTAAGATACGAACATAAGTCAGTCTTGTTCGATGTAATTATAAGACCAGATAGCCCATCAAGCTCAAAAATGCTTAAGAATTTTTCAGAGGCAAATGACCTCCTACTAAGTGATGGTATAAAAAGTTTCAAAACCTCCTCAAATACAGATAACATGGACTCCTATTCAGAGGTGTAAACAAATGCCCTGTATAACCACTTAAACAGTTGTATAGAATTGGCAGTACTTGACCAGATTAAAACCAGGTCTTACAGAAAAAAAAAGCCACCCTGGTGGATCCCTAGTATAAGCAGGCTATACAACAAGAGAAAGAAACTAATGTCCAAGAACAAGAGGGAACGGGCTCAGCAGAGAACAGATCCCTCACTAACTTAAACAAACAAATTAGAGATCTTTCAAGTCCTCCAAAGCTAATTACAAAGCAAAAATAGCCTCAGCAGCTAAGGATAATCAGAAGGCATTCTTCAACTACATTCAAAATCTAAAAGGAAATACCCAGCTATATGCTGAACTGGCTGTGGATGGCACAACCCATAATCAAACAGAGGTAACAGCCAACCTACTAGCTTACAGATTTTGAACAAACTTCATCCCTCTGTTCCCTACAGTCATCCCCCAAAGTATACCTGCCACCGTTCCTCAGCATAGTATCTCAAGAGAACAAGTCATCTCAGTGCTCTCTAAGGCCACCCCCCCCCCCACCACAAAAAAAAAAAAAACACGGCATCATTGGGATCAGACAACTTCCCAGGTTTCCTTTTAAACAACTTAAAACCTGATCTAGCAGACCCACTTGGATCCCTGGTTAACCACAGCCTGAGAACTGGCTATGTTCCGGCAGAAAGGAGGACATCAACAGTAATCCCTCTGCACAAAGAGGGACCATTGACTGACCCTGGGAATTATACGCCCATCAGCTTGACTAGCCTCATCAGGAAGGCCATGGAAAGAATCATTATAGACCTTACTAACAAAGACACAGGTAATCTCCAAACTCTTGACCCAACCCAGTTCGGGTTTGTTAAAGATAGATCATGCCTGTTAAACATGGTTGACTTTTTTGAAAAAGTCACCAAGGCCCTTGATGAGGGAAAGGCAGTGCATACCACCTATCTTGACCTAGCCAAGGCATTTGACTCAATCTCCTACTCAGTTATTATAGAGAAACTCTCCCAGTTAGGAATTAACCCCTACATTACCAGATGGGTAGCCAACTGGCTCACTGACAGGATACATACTGTCAAAGTGGGTGACCACCTCTAGCAAATGACCAGTCACCAGTGGCATACCACAGGGTCCTTTGCTGGGCTCCTTACTGTTCAGAATTTATTTCTCAGAAGTCCAGGAAAACTTGGACAGCCTATGGCTGACCAAGTTCACTGATGATTGCAAATTGGGAGCAATCACCGAGTTCCCCCAATGATGTTAATATACTGCAGATTGGATTACCAAAGACAAATGACTGGTGCCAAAGCCATGGATTAAAGCTAAATGCAAAAAAAAAAAAAAAAAAAAAAAAAAAAAAAAAAAAAAAAAAAGCTGCTGACATCCCTACTAATTTTAACATTACAATTAAGTGTAGACCTAGTGGTACATGATCTGTGTACTCAGGTTTATAACAATCCGAACTTTGACTACCATGTATCCACAGCAGTAAGGAAATTCTTCTATGTGGTACATCTTATAAGTAAAGGCATCACATCTAGCTCTAAAGATGTTATAATTCCATTATACTTGGCCTTCATCAGACCAATAATTGCATGTATCTCACTCAAGACACCTGCAATAATTAGAGAGATAACAGAGGTTTCTCACCAAGAAATTACCAGGTACACAAAACAATTTTTATGCAGAAAGACTGAAAGCCTTCTCACTGTATTCTGTCTCCTACAACTTGCTAAGGGGGACTTGTGCCTGGCTTACAGGGCAATCTCTAACCTAGCCCTGATGGAAATACTACATATTCATAAATCAAAAGGCATGAGGGTCACTCACTTCAGGGATCTTAACCTAGCCTCTGACATGAACAAGTCATGCTGGAGACACAGATACAGCTCCTAGAGACTGCCACTTCTCTGGAACAAGCTTCCAATTAATGTGAAACAGAACACCTCCCTGACCCTCTTCAAAAGCAACCTAGATCAATGGATGGTTGATTGCAAATTCACTCCTGGGGTGGTGCCCATGTCCCTCCTGGACAGAGGAAGTCGACATTATCTACCTAGATCCTTACCTCTGTGATCTTCACTCAGCTAACAACTGACAACTGGGGCAACTCAAGACAAATAAGGCTAGGCATGTAAAGGCTCTAGGGTCATTAGCCTGGTACCCTTCTATGAACCTATGAACTATACCCAGCAACCTTCAGGATATTCTTGCATGGGAGAACAAGGACCATGACAGACTGAATAGAGGCAATATATGTTGTGCAGAAGTTTGTAAACTGCGGAATGTGAGAGAAGGCAAAAGGTCAGAGAACAATGGAAACACATATGGAGAAGTAGAAGAAAACTCAGTGGGAAGTAATGACAGAGGCATATTCCCACCGTTCCAGAGAAAAGTGAGGCTAAATAGAGAAGGCAGAGATAATAAAGAAAGCCAAGCAGAAATCTTAAGGTTAATAATAGTAAAGGAAAGTAAAAGCAGGACTCAGTGGACATATTAACATATGGGTACAATGAATAAAGGGTCAACAATGGAGTAAGCCACTGGGAAGGTGTGATGTCCCCACATTGGGCCAGTAATCAAAGAGCCTGAATCCTCACCACTGACACTGGAGAGGGACATTCAATTGTAATACAAACAGCTACACTAAGTATTTCCAGATGCAGACCTCTTTGCATCAAGCATAATTTCCCTTAAGAGCACCCAGGGAACACAGTCAGCCCAGGGTCTGTATTCCTCTGTCTGTCTCCCTCTGATCCCTGTTAAGACTCTCCACTGGCACAGCATCAAAGTTAGGTCCTCAGCTGAGTACCCAAGCCAAGTCCTCCACCAATCTCTCTGTGAAACCTGTGCTTCATGTCTTTGCTCCAAGTAGCTGACACACACACATGCACACACACACACACACACACACACACACACACACACACACACACACACACACACACACACACACACACACACACACACACACACACACACGCACATGCACACACACGCACACATACACACAGACACACACATACACACACACACACACCTGGGAAAGGCTGGCACACGTTTACTAGCTATGCTCCCTTCTGCCCAGACTATAAGGTAGTTATCACTGCCACCAGGCACTACAAAGCCAGGTACCTAAGGCTCTTACAAGGGCACCCAATTATGCTCACTGAAATCAATATTAATACAAATGGTAGTCGGCCAGCAGCAAGGCTTTCAGGAGTGGCCATAGTCATTACCAAATAAATATATGCAAGTACTCTCAAATCTTAAATATTTTCTAAAAAAGGACAACCCAGAAATAAAAGTTTAAATATTTTTAATAATTAATAACATAGCAAGAAAATACTAAATATACATTTATAGTAAACACCAGAGTTTCAATCACAGGGATTATTAAAAATAACACAGATGGAAAGTTTCACACAGTTACAGAAAAACAGTATTTAGCTAGTCTCATTATCTTTTCTTAACTGATGTAGAGAATTACTGTTCCTACTTACTGAACAGAGCAAGGTAAGATAATGTGGGTTAGTGGTCCTTCTTGTTAGGTTTCCAAGAACAGATTACCCAGTCTGACTGAGACTTCTCAATATAATATCTAAATGTTATTTCAGAATTGATTACACAATGACATCACATCTGGGCATCTGACTTCTGGTTCCAATGCTATCACCAACACTAGAAGCTGACCTACATGTCAATAATACACAAACAAGAGCATCTGGAAGCCATAAAAAAATAAAACCATTCCACTCATCCTAATTAAGTTAGAAACACTGCTGAACTGCCAAAGGTAACAAACTGAAACGAGAAATATGAAAAACAATCTTCGGTACACTTCACAGGGCTTTAGTTTCACTCTTCTGAAGAACTTTTATGAAAGATTTTACTTTTAATAGAAACAGTGATAATAAAAACAACCACAGTCAAACTTCAGCATGGAGAGTTGTAAGCTTTGCATCTTGTATATTTGAATGTCCCTTTCCTATCCTAGATCTAGTTGGAGCTAAATCCATCTTTGTTACAGAGCAGTCTTTTAATATTTTTCTTGTTTTTGAAAGTGAACCTCGGATGCTTACCTACTATGTGCTTTATTTTGCCATCTTCCAAACTATTGGCCAAAACCTCTGGATAATATCTCAAATCTCTGTTATCTGTGCTGTATCTAACTGCACAATTTAAAGTGTTGTTCCTCTCTTTTGTGCTATTGATATTATCGCTGAAGGTTCCTTTCTTTTATAAAATGGTTTACCTTTTCCTTCCCTTATTTCATTACGGTCAAATTTAGTTCTTAGATTTGCACTTTATAGTCTCTGTCTTGTAAATTCTCCTCGAGCTGAAGACACTCTTGACTGAAACAGGTATCATCAGTATAAAGTCTAGAAATCCGACGTACCTGATTCTCCATGATATTCTTAAAATGTGATGCAGTCTACTGTCACAGAAGGAATAAAGTAAAAGTGACTGTGTTGTCATGGGGAAGTACCCTAATGAGGATTTCTGTCTCCTGCTGTAAGTAGGTGTGAGTCATAATACTGTAATACTTACATTCTTTCTGTCTAGTCTTGCTACTATTTCAATTTCCATCTGTATTAAAGTGGCCAACAGAACTAAATAGTAACCTGAATGTTAAATCAGTCAGCACTGTAATGTGAAATTGTACACAAGTAGAGGAAAAGAAGAGCGTGTAGAGCTAGTAGCCTCCTAGTAAACATAATGGTGGGAAAACAGCTGGCTGACATAAAGGGAGAGAAAACACATACAAAAACATAAGAATGAGAGGGAAACTGCATAAGACAGTACAACTTAAGGTTATATACTGAGAAGCAAGAACAGATGAGCAGGAAAATAGAAGTAATGCAGCATACACAGAGGGGAGAAGTAATGGATGACACTAATAAACAGCAATGTAACAACTCCAAGCGAGATTTGTAGATAAGTGGAATAAGAAAAAAAAAACTTGACAGAGAGCAGGACATAACACCAAATGTTAAGCATGGTGAGGGGATGAGTCAAAGAAACGAGTAAAGAAGTACTGATGTATTACAAAGAGAATGGGAAAGATGCAAGTATAACAACAGATAATTACAATATATAAGGAGAAGAGGATACTAAATGATCAACAGACAAAGAGGCACCGCCCGACATGGGACAATGATAGGTGATAGAGAGAAAGTTTACACTAAAACAGAACAAGCTTAGGGAGAGAAGAACAAAGGAAGGCCTCAAAAGAAATAGCAAGATGCAAGGTGGGGGGGGGGGGGGCAATTAACCAGAGAAGGAAAAAGAGGGACAGACAGAGATCACAGTGATTAAACTAGTGAATAGGAAAATGGCTGACAGACAAGAAAAAAGAAAAAACAGACTGGACCATAAACAGAAGGATAAGAATTATTTTAACCAAGAAAAGGCAGGGAAATGGGCAATGTCATATCAGATAGTATTCCAAAGTAAAGCTAACAAACAAGAGTAGGTTTTTGAAGACATTTATGAAAATATTTGGAATGAAAGGTATGAATTCAGTAGTAGGAGTTTGGGAATAATTTACATATTAGTCTCAAGGTACAAGAACTGTGCTAGGCTAGACAGAAATTATATTTCACAGGAACATGTATATTTAATTGAAAATTTGATCTGCATCCAATAACTATTTCAGATCACATGCCAAATAACTAAAATAAAAATGCAGGGTAGTGAAAGAAAAAGGAGACACTGACGCTTCTCCATCTATCTGTTAGAGAGGAATTTAACGACTGGATAGTGGAAAGTATTCAGGATTTATTAGGGAAGACATACATTTCTTTTGAAAATATAGACAGAAAGTGGGACAAAATTAAAAAGAAATTTAAAAATAGGGTGGAAATAAAAGAAATAGAGATACGGTTAAGAAGTAGCAATAATTATTTAGAATGGCTAAGGGTTAAAGTACTGTAGACTAGGAGGAATCTCAAAGAACAAAAATAGGTGCAACTGTAAAGTGCTGAACAGAAAATAGAGGACTACCCTGACAATGTGCATGACTTTAGAAAGACTGCTGTTCAGCAATTTTTTTAATGGTAACTACAGAGAACAAAAGCTTTTAGCACAATGACTCAGGCAACAGAAAGTTGAAAAACTTATTCCCAAGCGTAGGGAGCCTATAACAAGGAAAATAACCAGAGATCCAGTAGCGGTATTAGAAAAACTTCAGAAATGTTATCAAAATCTGTATAAAGCAGGGGAACGTTGAAATCAAGAAAAAGCACAAATGGGAATGTTTATAGAAGAATTAAATATGCCAAGGTTAGAGGCAGATGTGGCTCAATTACTAACAGTTAGGATAGGAGGATATGGGATAAAAATGGTGATGTTTAACCAATCTACAGGAACGTCACCAGGAATAGATGATATTCCTGTGAAACGTTGGAAGATAGGCAGGAAGAAAGTGATAAAAGTCTGGAAGGTTTTGTTTAACAGCATTTTAAAAGGAGGAGAAGCACCAACTTCCGGGAAGAAAGTGTTGATGACTGTAATACCCAAAAATGGTAAAAATCCATCAAATCCATATATATATATATATATATATATATATATATATATATATATATATATATACGCCCATTTTAATTATAAATCATGATTACAAAGTGCTTATGTCTATAATGGTTAAAAGAATAGCAAAGGTGATGCCAATATTGACAACGTTATAAACAAAGGTATGGAATCTAAGTCGAAGAAAGTCATTGTTCCACTGTATTCCACATTCATCAGACCTATGATTGAGTACAATGCCTCCTCTGGTATGTACCAAACCAGGTATATCCAACAACTGGAACGTCCATAGAGGTTCCTCACTAAAAGAATACAGGGCTTAAGTTAAATGTCCTATGCAGACCACCTCAAGGCTCTGTCCCTTTATTCTGCATCCTACGCACCTTTTGAGGGGGAGATCTATGTCTGACATACAGGGCATTGTCAGACCCCACACTGATGGACTTCCTGTATATCCACAAAACAGCACTATTATTACCCATTCTAAAGACTTAAACCTTGCCTGTGATATAAACAGGACCTGCTGGAGAGACAGGTATGTATCGCAGAGATTACCCCATCTCTGGCACAGGCTCCCCATTCAGGTGAACCCAATTCAAGTGCAACTTGGACAATTGGATGAAGAACAGGAACTTCATCCCAGGGTTGGCACATATGTCTCTAATGGACACAGGCAACATGTAAATGGTTCCTCTCCCAAGCCCTAGCTTGTAAATGTTTCAGCTCCCAAACCCTTGTTTACACTTATCAAAGGTGTCAGAACTTGTCAGGGATGTGAGATGCATGGTTGGGCTTAAAATGGCTCTTGTGGTCATTAGCCTAGTAAACAACTATGAACCTAAGATATGGATCAATATGGTTTTGTGGAGGGGAGGCAAACATTTGACAACATTTATAGGACAATGATGATCCAGAGTGTAGTAGAATTAAAAAAAATACAACTGTTGTTAGTGGGTCTTGATGCAGAAAAAGCATTCAACAGGGTAAGCTGGGATATTATGAGTAGGGCAAGCATTTGCATTCCCTAATAAAATGATAAGGTTGATTAGGAGGATATATGAGGGATCAGAGATGAAAATTAAAGGGGGGTTCTTCTCTGATAAATTCTGTTTGAATAGAGAGTGTCCTCTTTCCCCTTTACCATTTGTGTTATATTTGAAACATTGACAAAGAAAACAAGGGACTCAATTTCAAGGATATAAGTGGTATGGTAATCAAGAAAAGTTTGCTTTATTTGCAGATGATATTATTTTATACCTGATAGCCAAAAAAAGGATATTTCAGTGCTATGGAACATTCTGAGATAGTTTTTAGTCTTTTGGGGATAAAAAATCATGAAAATAAACATGAAAATAAAACACAGCCAATAGCTGTAAACTATGCAGCCACACATGAATTAGTTCAGCAATACCTATATTTAAGAGAACATGACAAAGTGAAGTACTTATGAGTATGGATTGTAAAGGATTCTGTTATTGCAGCTAATGTTATGTTGGAAGAGGTTAAACAAAAGATAATACAAAAACAGAGAAATTGGAAGCTCTTTTTTATGGATATAGTAGCACAACACAAGTAGTGAAAATGTTTTTAGTCCCTGCAGTTTTATACACAAGCTAAGCATATTTTTATCAACCAGATGAGAAGCTGTAGATAGCAATTAATAAAGAGTTGACAGATTTTATCTGGGAGGGGAAGAGGGCAACTGAGATAAGTGGATCCTTCCAACAGAACAAGGTGGTTTGGAATTATCTGATGTGAAGAGGTATTTCATAGCTACACAGTTAAGGCTCCATTACATAGCATAAGCAGAAACTATAAGTCAAAGTAGAAAGGGATAATGATGAAACAACGGGGAATCACAAAAAACAAGGCGACACTGGGATTTTGGATGCAGATCCTTAAGGAGAACAGTAAGCATACAGAATATGATATTCAAAAAGTAGCAAAAGTATTCTATGAACCAAGCCAACATGAGAATGGAGAAAGGAGATTCCACTGATAGGGATAACAGCAATTAGGGGTACAAAGAATAGGCAAGAGGGGATAGAAGCTACTGGAGAAAACTGACAAAGGAACCAAGGTATTGGCAGCAAATAATTAGAGAGGGAAAGGTAATAGTACAGGAGGGAGCCAATAATTCAGTTGGACTGCAGGCTAGAGATTGGCTTCCCTATCAAGGATTTATATCACAGTATAGGCAAAGAGAAAATATGGGGATCCTAAGGGAAACACCAGCATTAACGGAGTTTTTAGTAGAATCTAGAACAGAAGCTGCTGTTAAAAAAGGAACAATTAGTAGGCATGTAAAATATTGCATGATAACTACAGGAATCAGTCAGAGGAGGTTAGAAAGGATTGTGGAAAGAGGTTGGACAAGCAGTTCACAAAGAAACAGTGGAAGGATATATGTATGCAATATACGCAACAAAGTCTGGAAGGATTTAGTTATCTTTGTTAGGAAGTGTTTGCATAGGTATTTTTATACCCCAAGCAAACTCCAACAAATTTTTTCTCAGGTAGATTGCAAATCTTGGAGGTGCGATGCACAAACAAGAGGTATTTGGGAACATAATTTTGGGAGCATATTGAGTTGGCAGCATTTAAAAAATCCCTGCAGACTATTCTGTCAGAAATGCTGGGTGAGCAGACTAATGTAACTAAGGAAATGATTTTTTGAGTTGTGATACAGAATCCTAACTTCCTAGACATGGTAAGGCCTTCCTGAGTTAAATTCTGGTGGCTGCCGTAAAAGCAAAACAAAACGGAAAACGAAGTCTAAACCAACTGTACTAGAAGTAGTGAATATAGAAACAGAGATAAAAGAACTGAAAATGGGACTTTTGGAAAGAAGAATGAGCATATTACGTAAATAAATGGGAATTTTGGGAAGAATGCATGCAGAATAATGTTTTTGGAGGAGGAATGAGGTTTAATAGAAGGCAGGAATTGAATGAGCTATATGTTTGACTGACACTGACATTTCAGACTGTAAGTCAAGTGTAATGTTTGTAACTGAAAATATGCCAATATGGTTTGTTTTCTTTTGTATAAATGTACGAATGCCTATTTAATAAGTGATAATTCAATAAAGATGTTTCTCAAAAAAAATGTAGTAATAGTTAAGGACAGTAAGAGGGACTTGGGAGATATAGTGAGGAGTAAAGTGAGATTGCATGTAGTCATTCATGCATGAATGATGAATAAATGGAGGACAAATAGAGATCACAATAATTAAACACAGAAGAGGAAAATGTTGATGGAAAAGGAAAAAATGAATACAGGCTAAAAGCATCAAGGCTAACCCATGAACTGAGACTGCATGGGGAGAGACGTAGTAGATATGGAAGGATTAGCTAAGGTGGGGGTGAGAAAGATTTAGAGAGAGAGAGACAGAGAGACTAAAGAATAGAGAACATGAGCAAGACTGCAGACGCAGGAGGCAATAAAACACAAAGGAGAAAAACAGAATAATAGACTGTAAGAACAATATATTGCAATGACAGCAGAGATGAAACGTGAGAGGGAAAAGGAGAAGTTGGGAAACTAGTGGGCGAAAGCGGGTATTAAACATGATGAGAGAATAAATAACAGACATTCAAAATAAGAGGCTAGACTAAGAGATGGCAGATACTCATAGTGATATGACAGAAAGAGCTCAACCACTACACATCCAGGTAGGATGGCCGTCTAAGCAATCCAGTGTACCGTCAAAGCAATCCAGTGTACCGCCTGAAGTACTAGCTTATTTTCCTTACAGGGATAAGATGTTGATGGAAGGTGGCATTATTTTCAAAGGTCCTAAAGTTGTTGTTCCTGCTTCCTTGCAATGTGAATATATCCATATTTTCATTGTGGTCACCTAGGTTTCGAAACTACTTAAAGAAGAGAGAGAGAGGACTAGTATTTTGGCCTTCTCTAACAATACACATTGACAAAGTGCTTTCATCTTGTTCAGTATGCAATAGTACAAGACTGCATCTGCAAAAAGAGCCACTTCAGCTAAATTAAGTTCCTGAACTACCTCAGTCAATAGTAGCCACTGACATATTTGAGTGGAACAATCAGCATTACTTAGTGTTGGTCAACTCTTATTTGAATTGGCTTGAGATTGATTTGTTACCTAACCTAATGTCCACCACTTTTATTACTAAGCTGAAACATAATTTCTCAGTCTATGGTAGTCCTCATAAGCTTATCCCTGACAATGGTACTCAATTTGCAAGTCAATTGTTTCATAATTTTGCAAAAGAATGGGGTTTTGTACATGTTACTAGTAGTCTTGAATATCCACAGTCAAATGGTCTAGCTGAACGCACAGTACAGAGTACAAAGTAATTATTAGAGAAGTCAAAGTGTGACAATACTGACATCTTTTTGAACTTATTTAATCTCAGAAATATACCGTGATGATATACTTGATGTACCTGCAAAAAGACGTCTATCTAGGCAAACCAGAACCACCCTGCCTATCAGTTCCAGTTTATTGAGGCCTAAAGCTAAGAACAACAGAACAATCACAGCCCAACTATTCAGAAAGTGTTCTTCCCAGAAGTCTAGTTATTTTATTTTATTTTACATTTCTTTACCAGGATAGTCCGACTGGACACATGTCCATTTACAGTGGAGGCATGGGGAGAAAAGCTCCACATTCAGTACAGAAAAACAAATAGTTGAACAACATGATAACAATATGATCATCTATACAGAAGCAAAACATTGACAATAGATACAAATACAGCTTTTGATACAAAAAACAAAATTTGACACTAGATAAAAAATACAACTTCCGATACAAAAATAGAAATTGACACTGATAAGCATTATAACTGAATAATGAGGCAGACAGAGACTACTTTGAAATGAATTAGTTTAAGTTTAGCATGAGCTAGTATAACTATTAGAAACTTGAGCAGAAAATAAAATTCCTGATACTGTAGAAAAATTACAGTAGGTATAATTAGATATGAAGCTATCTGGGGTGGTAGAAACAGTGAAGGTTAGGCTAGGAATTCATTAAGTGTAATTTTAAGTGAGTTTTTAACAGCGTAATAGTGGAGGCAGAAGATGAAGCAGGGGAAAGGTTATTCCAGGATTTAGCTACATTATAGGAGAATAGTGCTTTATCTGCAGTGTTGTTAGCCTTAGAGATACAAAGGAGTGATTTGTCAGTGGAGCAAAGGGGACGATTTGATTTGTAGGGCGTGAGTAGGTGACTTAGTGCTGAGGTTCAATCGGGATGTCTCATAATATTGTAGGCAATGATTAGTTGATGGTAAATGAGTAGTTGGGGAAATTCTAGCCATTGCAGTTCTTTTAGAGCCTGACAGTGATGGGTTCTGAAGGTGCAGTTATTAGCGAACTTGGCAATTTTGTTGTAACATGTCACAAGTCTAATAAGATCATGTTTTCTGATATGGGTAAGGATTGGTGCCGCATACATTACAGTGGACAATAGATGGGTTTGGGCTAGGGAGATTCTCACTTGTTTTGAGAGAATTCTTTTTGTCTGTATAGTGTTTCCATTTTTTATGGACTTTGTTGATGGTTTGTGAAATGTGGACATCAAACTGTAGGTTTTTGTCAATTTCTACACCCAGGAGTTTTGTGTGTTCAGAGGGGGTGATGAAAGTACCATTTTTAGAAGTGACTGAGAAGGATAGAGAGGTAGGAATCGATTTGTTGGTGGGGAAAAGAACGAATTTCGTCTTTTTGGGATTTAGGATAAGTTGAATCTGAGCAATCCACCTTTCCACTAAGCTAAAGGAATCCTGAGTGAGTTGTTGTAACATGGTAAGTGAGGGTGCGGAGCAGATAAGAGTCAGATCGTCTGCGTACTGTATGAGTGTAGCAGGGTGGGTGGAGGTATGAAGATTGTTAGTGACAATCGAGAAAAGAAGAGGACCTAATATAGAGCCTTGTGGTACACCTGTGGTTGTTGGGAGTAGAAGAGATAGTGTACTTTGCCATAAAAGGAGTAGATTTCTTCATCCATTAAGAGAAAGAAAGGCAGTGAGGATACAAATGATGAAAGGTTTCGACCAGATTAGTCAAATAACAGGTATATGTGCTGAGTTGAGATCATATTTTGTGAAATCTGAGGGGGTGGAGTACAGGAGAAATCGCAGACATTTTCTTCCTGTAGCAGAACTGATATTGCAGCATTGTTCCTGTGATACAGACTATCTCAGAGAAATCCAGACAATGTTCCTGTTTCAGAACATGTCTTAACTTCAACTTCCATTCTTGCTGATGTTCCAGACATCCCTAAGGTTGAACATTCAGCAGAGAGAGTCCCAGTTGCTGAACCTGATTCTAAATTCTATGTCAGACGATTAGGTTGGATCTCCAGACCTTGTGTGAAATACACAGCAACCTGGACATGAGTGTCTATACGTATTTATTTCTGTATAATTACATGTCAAGGAATTATTTTATATTTATTTTATTTTACATGCATGCTAATCAATGTCTTCCATGAAATGTAATTTATTTCTGAAAGAGTGAAGATGTAGAGTTTGTGTGTGTATGTGTGTGTGTGTGTGTGTGTGTGTGTGTGTGTGTGTGTGTGTGTGTGTGTGTGTGTGTGTGTGTGTTGTACCTTTAAGAAAAATTTCCAAGGACTGAACGTACATATAAATAGCAAGCACATGCTAGCTTCAGTGCCATTTTGAGAGTGCAGCCAGACAGTGAACATGTATGAGAGAAATGGTCAGTCTGTTTAGAAGTTTAACAAAGTTGAAGATATTTGTCTCATTCCTGATGTGTTTGTACATAATAAAGCTGCTTGAACAAAAACCCACACATCTTCGTCTGTTTCATCCAGACTGGATGAGCAACAGGAGGTTACAGTTAGCTGCCTGTCAGATGCCAGGATACATGAAGTCACTCAACCACAAGTACCGTTATGACTCTGTCATAATCGATGTGGGGGTGAATGACTTCAGATGTACCTCACTGGACTACATGAAGTGAGACATGACTGAGTCCTTAGATTGTGTGTCACAGGCAGGTATAAGTCTAGCCTTAAGCAGCATTCTACCTTCTCCAAGGATTATGCCACAATACAAACAAAAAATTATTGACTTTAACAATTGGCTTAGCTTCTGGTGTCAGTCCAAGGGGATCCAATATCTGTCAGCCTAGGAAGACATGGTCGACAGGTCACACTGCTTTACCAGAGATGGTCTGCACCTCTCTCCTCTAGGCTTTCAGATACTGGTAAAGGCATTAGCTACCCCTATTGTGCCTTTTTTAGACAGTGTCAAAATAGCCAATCTCATAACATAATAAAATCTTCTCTAGATAAATTCAAGGTACAGCTGCTTAATACTAGGAGTCTAAACAAGAAACTGCACTCCTCTGGAAGCACTCCTCAATTAGGGGAAGATGCTGACATCTCTGCAGTCACTGAGACATGGTTCAAAGGTGCAGAAAGCACCCCGGCCATGCAGGGCTAAAATGCCTTCCATATGTTCAGACCACAAACTGAGCATGAAAGAACTAAAGTAGGAGGTGTATCCATCTTCATTAAGGATAAATACACCTTAAGACTGGTCAAACAGTATGACTGTCTTGAGCTACTCCATGTCCAGTTACTTATAGGCAAACCCCTGTAACGTGTCATAGCTAACTAGAGGTCCCCACCATGAAAAGGGAAAAGCATATCGCATACCTGGACTTAGAGTCTCTTGCCATACAGCCCAACACCATACTCATAGATGATTTTAATTATCTTACCATCGACTGGGAGACATGCACAAACACAAACATGCTGGACTCAGGGATTCTTGGACTTTGGCAATGCAAATCCCCTGGAACAGCTAGTCCCAAATGTCCTGGACGTAGTACTAAGTAACATGGGATAGCATTGCACCCCCGTGTGATGTCCTCCTGGTAAGATACGAACATAAGTCAGTCTTGTTCGATGTAATTATAAGACCAGATAGCCCATCAAGCTCAAAAATGCTTAAGAATTTTTCAGAGGCAAATGACCTCCTACTAAGTGACGGTATAAAAAGTTTCAAAACCTCCTCAAATACAGATAACATGGACTCCTATGCAGAGGTGTAAACAAATGCCCTGTATAACCACTTAAACAGTTGTATAGAATTGGCAGTACTTGACCAGATTAAAACCAGGTCTTACAGAAAAAAAAAGCCACCCTGGTGGATCCGTAGTATAAGCAGGCTATACAACAAGAGAAAGAAACTAATGTGTAAGAACAAGAGGGAACGGGCTCAGCAGAGAACAGATCCCTCACTAACTTAAACAAACAAATTATAGATCTTTCAAGTCCTCCAAAGCTAATTACAAAGCAAAAATAGCCTCAGCAGCTAAGGATAATCAGAAGGCATTCTTCAACTACATCCAAAATCTAAAAGGAAATACCCAGCTATATGCTGAACTGGCTGTGGATGGCACAACCCATAATCAAACAGAGGTAACAGCCAACCTACTAGCTTACAGATTTTGAACAAACTTCACCCCTCTGTTCCCTACAGTCATCCCCCAAAGTATACCTGCCACCATTCCTCAGCATAGTATCTCAAGAGAGCAAGTCATCTCAGTGCTCTCTAAGGCCACCCCCCCCCCCCAAAAAAAAAAAAACACGGCATCATTGGGATCAGACAACTTCCCAGGTTTCCTTTTAAACAACTTAAAACATGACCTAGCAGACCCACTTGGATCCCTGTTTAACCACAGCCTGAGAACTGGCTATGTTCCGGCAGAAAGGAGGACATCAACAGTAATCCCTCTGCACAAAGAGGGACCATTGACTGACCCTGGGAATTATACGTCCATCAGCTTGACTAGCCTCATCGGGAAGGCCATGGAAAGAATCATTATAGACCTTACTAACAAAGACACAGGTAATCTCCAAACTCTGGACCCAACCCAATTCAGATTTGTTAAAGATAGATCATTCCTGTTAAACATGGTTGACTTTTTTGAGAAAGTCACCAAGGCCCTGGAAGAGGGAAAGACAGTGCATACCACCTACCTTGACCTAGCCAGGGCATATGACTCAATCTCCTACTCAGTTATTATAGAGAAACTCTCCCAGTTAGGAATTAACCCCTACATTACCAGATGGGTAGCCAACTGGCTCACTGACAGGATACATACTGTCAAAGTGGGTGACCACCTCTAGCAAAAGACCAGTCACCAGTGGCATACCACAGGGTCCTTTGCTGGGCCCCTTACTGTTCAGAATTTATTTCTCAGAAGTCCAGGAAAACTTGGACAGCCTATGGCTGACCAAGTTCACTGATGATTGCAAATTGGGAGCAATCATCGAGTTCCCCCAATGATGTTACTATACTGCAGATTGGATTACCGAAGACAAATGACTGGTGCCAAAGCCACGGATTAAAGCTAAATGCAAAAAAAAAAACAAAAAACATTATTATTCCCTTTAGGAAAGCTGACATCCCTACTAATTACATTATAGACAACACCCCCTTAAGTGTAGACATACTGGTACATGATCTGGGTACTCAGGTTTATATCAATCCGAACTTTGACTACCATGTATCCACAGCAGTAAGGAAATTCTTCTATGTGGTACATCTTATAAGTAAAGGCATCACATCTAGCTCTAAAGATGTTATAATTCCATTATACTTGGCCTTCATCAGACCAATAATTGCACGTATCTCACTCAAGACACCTGCAATAATTGGAGAGATAACAGAGGTTTCTCACCAAGAAATTACCAGGTACACAAAACAATTTTTATGCAGAAAGACTGAAAGCCTTCTCACTGTATTCTGTCTCCTACAACTTGCTAAGGGGGACTTGTGCCTGGCTTACAGGGCAATCTCTAACCTAGCCCTGATGGAAATACTACATATTCATAAATCAAAATGCATGAGGGTCACTCACTTCAGGGATCTTAACCTAGCCTCTGACATGAACAAGTCATGCTGGAGACACAGATACAGCTCCTAGAGACTGCCACTTCTCTGGAACAAGCTTCCAATTAATGTGAAACAGAACACCTCCCTGACCCTCTTCAAAAGCAACCTAGATCAATGGATGGTTGATTGCAAATTCACTCCTGGGGTGGTGCCCATGTCCCTCCTGGACAGAGGAAGTCGACATTATCTACCTAGACCCTTACCTCTGTGATCTTCACTCAGCTAACCACTGACAACTGGGGAAACTCAAGACAAATAAGGCTAGGCATGTAAAGGCTGTAGAGTCATTAGCCTGGTACCCTTCTATGAACCTATGAACTATACCCAGCAACCTTCAGGATATTCTTGCATGGGAGTACAAGGACCATGACAGACTGAATAGAGGCAATATATGTTGTGCAGAAGTTTGTAAACTGCAGAATGTGAGAGAAGGCAAAAGGTCAGAGAACAATGGAAACACATGTGGAGAAGTAGAAGAAAACTCAGTGGGAAGTAATGACAGAGGCATATTCCCACCGTTCCAGAGAAAAGTGAGGCTAAATAGAGAAGGCAGAGATAATAAAGAAAGCCAAGCAGAAATGTTAAGGTTAATAATAGTGAAGGAGAGTAAAAGCAGGACTCAGTGGACATATTAACATATGAGTACAATGAATAAAGGGACAACAATGGAGTAAGCCACTGGAAAGGTGTGATGTCCCCACGTTGGGCCAGTAATCAAAGAGCCTGAATCCTCACCACTGACACTGGAGAGGGACATTCAATTGGAATACAAACAGCTACACTCAGTATTTCCAGATGCAGACCTCTCTGCATCAAGCACAATTTCCCTTAAGAGCACCCAGGGAACACAGTCAGCCCGGGATCTGTATTCCTCTGTCTGTCTCCCTCTGATCCCTGTTAAGACTCTCCACTGGCACAGCTTCAAAGTTAGGTCCTCAGCTGAGTACCCAAGCCAAGTCCTCCACCAATCTCTCTGTAAAACCTGTGCTTCATGTCTTTGCTCCAAGTAGCTGACACACACACATGCACACGCACACACACACACACACACACACACACACACACACACACACACACACACACACACACACACACACACACACACACACACACACACACACACACGCACACACACACACACACACACACACACACACACACACACACACACACACACACACACACACACACACACACACATACACCTGGGAAAGGCTGGCACACGTTTACTAGCTATGCTCCCTTCTGCCCAGACTATAAGGTAGTTATCACTGCCACCAGGCACTACAAAGCCAGGTACCTAAGGCTCTTACAAGGGCACCCAATTATGCTCACTGAAATCAATATTAATACAAATGGTAGTCGGCCAGCAGCAAGGCTTTCAGGAGTGGCCATAGTCATTACCAAATAAATATATGCAAGTACTCTCAAATCTTAAATATTTTCTAAAAAAGGACAACCCAGAAACAAAAGTTTCAATATTTTTAATAATTAATAAAATAGCAAGAAAATACTAAATATATATTTATAGTAAACACCAGAGTTTCAATCACAGGGATTATTAAAAATAACACAGATGGAAAGTTTCACACATTTACAGAAAAACAGTATTTAGCTAGTCTCATTATCTTTTCTTAACTGATGTAGAGAATTACTGTTCCTACTTACTGAACAGAGCAAGGTAAGATAATGTGGGTTAGTGGTCCTTGTTGTCAGGTTTCCAAGAACAGACTGCCCAGTCTGACTGAGACTTCTCAATATAATATCTAAATGTTATTTCAGAATTGATTACACAATGACATCACATCTGGGCATCTGACTTCTGGTTCCAATGCTATCACCAACACTAGAAGCTGACCTACATGTCAATAATACACAAACAAGAGCATCTGGAAGCCATAAAAAAATAAAACCATTCCACTCATCCTAATTAAGTTAGAAACACTGCTGAACTGCCAAAGGTAACCAACTGAAATGAGAAATATGAAAAACAATCTTCGGTACACTTCACCGGGCTTTAGTTGCACTCTTCTGAAGAACTTTTATGAAAGATTTTACTTTTAACAGTGATAATAAAAACAACCACAGTCAAATTTCTGCATGGGGAGTTGTAAGCTTTGCATCTTGTATATTTAAATGTCCCTTTCCTATCCAATATCTAGTTGGAGCTAAATCCATCTTTGTTACAGAGCAGTCTTTTAATATTTTTCTTGTTTTTGAAAGTGAACCTCGGATGCTTACCTACTATGTGCTTTATTTTGCCATCTTCCAAACTATTGGCCAAAACCTCTGGATAATATCTCAAATCTCTGTTATCTGTGCTGTATCTAAGTGCACAATTTAAAGTGTTGTTCCTCTCTTTTGTGTTATTGATATTATCGCTGAAGGTTCCTTTCTTTTATAAAATGGTTTACCTTTTCCTTCCCTTATTTAATTACGGTCAAATTTAGTTCTTAGATTTGCACTTTATAGTCTCTGTCTTGTAAATTCTCCTTGAGCTGAAGACACTCTTGACTGAAACAGGTATCATCAGTATAAAGTCTAGAAATCCGAAGTACCTGATTCTCCATGATATTCTTAAATATGTGATGCAGTCTACTGTCACAGAAGGAATAAAGTAAAAGTGACTGTGTTGTCATGGGGAAGTACCCTAATGAGGATTTCTGTCTCCTGCTGTAAGTAGGTGTGAGTCATAATACTGTAATACTTACATTCTTTCTGTCTAGTCTTGCTACTATTTCAATTTCCATCTGTATTAAAGTGGCCAACAGAACTATATAGTAACCTGAATGTTAAATCAGTCAGCACTGTAATGTGAAATTGTACACAAGTAGAGGAAAAGAAGAGTGTGTAGAGCTAGTAGCCTCCTAGTAAACATAATGGTGGGAAAACAGCTGGCTGACATAAAGGGAGAGAAAACACATACAAAAACATAAGAATGAGAGGGAGGCTGCATAAGACAGTACAACTTAAGGTTATATACTGAGAAGCAAGAACAGATGAGCAGGAAAATAGAAGTAATGCAGCATACACAGAGGGGAGAAGTAATGGATGACACTGATAAACAGCAATGTAACAACTCCAAGTGAGATTTGTAGATAAGTGGAATAAGAAAAAAAAAACTTGACAGAGAGCAGGACATAACACCAAATGTTAAGTATGGTGAGGGGATGAGTCAAAGAAACAAGTAAAGAAGCACTGATGTATTACAAAGAGAATGGGAAAGATGCAAGTATAACAACAGATAATTACAATATATAAGGAGAAGAGGATACTAAATGATCAACAGACAAAGAGGCACCGCCCGACATGGGACAATGATAGGTGATAGAGAGAAAGTTTACACTAAAACAGAACAAGCTTAGGGAGAGAAGAACAAAGGAAGGCCTCAAAAGAAATAGCAAGATGCAAGGTGGGGGGGGGGGGCAATTAACCACAGAAGGAAAAGGAGGGACAGACAGAGATCACAGTGATTAAACTAGTGAATAGGAAAATGGCTGACAGACAAGAAAAAAGAAAAAACAGACTGGACCATAAACAGAAGGATAAGAATGATTTTAACCAAGAAAAGGCAGGGAAATGGGCAATGTCATATCAGATAGTATTCCAAAGTAAAGCTAACAAACAAGAGTAGGTTTTTGAAGACATTTATGAAAATATTTGGAATGAAAGGTATGAATTCAGTAGTAGGAGTTTGGAAATAATTTACATATTGGTCTCAAGGTAAAAGAACTGTGCTAGGCTAGACAGAAATTATATTTCACAGGAACATGTATATTTAATTGAAAGTTTGATCTGCATCCAATAACTATTTCAGATCACATGCCAAATAACTAAAATAAAAATGCAGGGTAGTGAAAGAAAAAGGAGACACTGACGCTTCTCCACCTATCTGTTAGAGAGGAATTTAAGGACTGGATAGTGGAAAGTATTCAGGATTTATTAGGGAAGACATACATTTCTTTTGAAAATATAGACAGAAAGTGGGACAAAATTAAAAAGAAATTTAAAAATAGGGTGGAAATAAAAGAAATAGAGATATGGTTAAGAAGTAGCAATAATTATTTAGAATGGCTAAGGGTTAAAGTATTGTAGACTAGGAGGAATCTCAAAGAACAAAAAATAGGTGCAACTGCAAAGTGCTGAACAGAAAATAGAGGACTACCCTGACAATGTGCATGACTTTAGAAAGACTGCTGTTCAGCAATTTTTTTAATGGTAACTACAGAGAACAAAAGCTTTTAGCACAATGACTCAGGCAACAGAAAGTTGAATAACGTATTCCCAAGCGTAGGGAGCCTACAACAAGGAAAATAACCAGAGATCCAGTAGCGGTATTAGAAAAACTTCAGAAATGTTATCAAAATCTGTATAAAGCAGGGGAACGTTGAAATCAAGAAAAAGCACAAATGGGAATGTTTATAGAAGAATTAAATATGCCAAGGTTAGAGGCAGATGTGGCTCAATTACTAACAGTTAGGATAGGAGGATATGGGATAAAAATGGTGATGTTTAACCAATCTACAGGAAAGTCACCAGGAATAGATGGTATTCCTGTGAAACGTTGGAAGATAGGCAGGAAGAAAGTGATAAAAGTCTGGAAGGTTTTGTTTAACAGCATTTTAAAAGGAGGAGAAGCACCAACTTCCGGGAAGAAAGTGTTGGTGGCTGTAATACCTAAAAATGGTAAAAATCCATCAAATCCCAGGGTTGGCACATATGTCTCTAATGGACACAGGCAACATGTAAATGGTTCCTCTCCCAAGCCCTAGCTTGTAAATGTTTCAGCTCCCAAAGCTTCATTCCAAAGACATGCATCTGGAGCATTTCTCCCCAGGCCTCCGCTGAAAACAGGCTTTGTGGAACCTAGTCGGACTTTCCCGGTCAACAAATGATAAATAAAAAATAAAAAAAAATATATATATATATATATATATATATATATATATATATATACGCCCATTTTAATTCTAAATCATGATTACAAAGTGCTTATGTCTATAATGGTTAAAAGAATAGCAAAGGTGATGCCAACATTGACAACGTTATAAACAAAGGTATGGAATCTAAGTCGAAGGAAGTCATTGTTCCACTGTATTCCACATTCATCAGACCTATGATTGAGTACAATGCCTCCTCTGGTATGTACCAAACCAGGTATATCCAACAACTGGAACGTCCATAGAGGTTCCTCACTAAAAGAATACAGGGCTTAAGTTAAATGTCCTATGCAGACCACCTCAAGGCTCTGTCCCTTTATTTTGCATCCTACGCACCTTTTGAGGGGGAGATCTATGTCTGACATACAGGGCATTGTCAGACCCCACACTGATGGACTTCCTGTATATCCACAAAACAGCACCATTATTACCCATTCTAAAGACTTAAACCTTGCCTCTGATATAAACAGGACCTGCTGGAGAGACAGGTATGTATCCCAGAGATTACCCCATCTCTGGCACAGGCTCCCCATTCAGGTGAACCCAATTCAAGTGCAACTTGGACAATTGGATGAAGAACAGGAACTTCATCCCAGGGTTGGCACATATGTCTCTAATGGACACAGGCAACATGTAAATGGTTCCTCTCCCAAGCCCTAGCTTGTAAATGTTTCAGCTCCCAAGCCCTTGTTTACACTTATCAAAGGTGTCAGAACTTGTCAGGGATGTGAGATGCATGGTTGGGCTTAAAATGGCTCTTGTGGTCATTAGCCTAGTAAACAACAATGAACCTAAGATATGGATCAATATGGTTTTGTAGAGGGGAGGCAAACATTTGACAACATTTATAGGACAATGATGATCCAGAGTGTAGTAGAATTTAAAAAATACAACTGTTGTTAGTGGGTCTTGATGCAGAAAAAGCATTCAACAGGGTAAGCTGGGATATTATGAGTAGGGCAAGCATTTGCATTCCCTAATAAAATGATAAGGTTGATTAAGAGGATATATGAGGGATCAGAGATGAAAATTAAAGTGGGGGGTTCTTCTCTGATAAATTCTGTTTGAGTAGAGAGTGTCCTCTTTCCCCTTTACCATTTGTGTTATATTTGAAACATTGACAAAGAAAACAAGGGACTCAATTTCAAGGATATAAGTGGTATGGTAATCAAGAAAAGTTTGCTTTATTTGCAGATGACATTATTTTATACCTGATAGCCAAAAAAAGGATATTTCAGTGCTATGGAACATTTTGAGATAGTTTTTAGTCTTTTGGGGATAAAAAATCATGAAAATAAACATGAAAATAAAACACAGCCAATAGCTGTAAACTATGCAGCCACACATGAATTAGTTCAGCAATACCTATATTTAAGAGAACATGACAAAATGAAGTACTTATGAGTATGGATTGTAAAGGATTCTGTTATTGCAGCTAATGTTATGTTGGAAGAGGTTAAACAAAAGATAATACAAAAACAGAGAAATTGGAAGCTCTTTTTTATGAATATAGTAGCACAACACAAGTAGTGAAAATGTTTTCAGTCCCTGCAGTTTTATACACAAGCTAAGCATATTTTTATCAACCAGATGAGAAGCTGTAGATAGCAATTAATAAAGAGTTGACAGATTTTATCTGGGAGGGGAAGAGGGCAACTGAGATAAGCGGATCCTTCCAACAGAACAAGGTGGTTTGGAATTATCTGATGTGAAGAGGTATTTCATAGCTACACAGTTAAGGCTCCATTACATAGCATAAGTAGAAACTATAAGTCAAAGTAGAAAGGGATAATGATGAAACAACGGGGAATCACAAAAAACAAGGCGACACTGGGATTCTGGATGCAGATCCTTAAGGAGAACAGTAAGCATACAGAATATGATATTCAAAAAGTAGCGAAGGTATTCTATGAACTAAGCCAACATGAGAAAGGAGAAAGGAGATTCCACTGATAGGAATAACAGCAATTAGGGGTACAAAGAATAGGCAAGAGGGGATAGAAGCTACTGAAGAAAACTGACAAAGGAACAAATGTATTGGCAGCAAATAATTAGAGAGGGAAAGGTAATAGTACAGGAGGGAGCCAATAATTCAGTTGGACTGCAGGCTAGAGATTGGCTTCTCTATCAAGGATTTATATCACAGTATAGTCAAAGAGAAAGAAATATGGGGATCCTAAGGGAAACACCAGCACTAACAGAGGTTTTAGTAGAATCTAGAACAGAAGCTGCTGTTAAAAAAGGAACAATTAGTAGGCATGTAAAATATTGCATGATAACTACAGGAATCAGTCAGAGGAGGTTAGAAAGGATTGTGGAAAGAGGTTGGACAAGCAGTTCACAAAGAAACAGTGGAAGGATATATGTATGCAATATACGCAACAAAGTCTGTAAGGATTTAGTTATCTTTGCTAGGAAGCGTTTGCATAGGTATTTTTATACCCCAAGCAAACTCCAACAAATTTTTTCTCAGGTAGATTGCAAATCTTGGAGGTGCGATGCAGAAACAAGAGGTAATTGGGAACATCATTTTGGGAGCATATTGAGTTGGCAGCATTTAAAAAATCCCTGCAGACTATTCTGTCAGAAATGCTGGGTGAGCAAACTAGTGTAACTAAAGAAATGATTTTTTGAGTTGTGATACAGAATCGTAATTGCCTAGACATGGTTAGGCCTTCCTGAGTTAAATTCTGGTGGCTGCCAAAAAAATCAAAACAAAATGGAAACCGAAGTCTAAACCAACTGTACTAGAAGTAGTGAATATAGAAACAGAGATAAAAGAACTGAAAATGGGATATTTGGAAAGAAGAACGAGCATATTACGTAAAAAAATGGGAATTTTGGGAAGAATACATACAGAATAATGTTTTTGGAGGAGGAATGAGGTTTAATAGAAGGCAGGAATTGAATGAGCTATATGTTTGACTGACACTGACATTTTAGACTGTAAGTCAAGTGTAATGTTTGTACCTGAAAATATGCCGATATGGTTTGTTTTCTTTTGTATAAATGTATGAATGCCTATTTCATAAGTGATAATTCAATAAAGATGTTTCTCAAAAAAAATGTAGTAATAGTTAAGGACAGTAAGAGGGACTTGGGAGATATAGTGAGGAGTAAAGTGGGATTGCATGTAGCCATTCATGCATGAATGATGAATAAATGGAGGACAAATAGGGATCACAATAATTAAACACAGAAGAGGAAAATGTTGATGGAAAAGGAAAAAATGAATACAGGCTAAAAGCATCAAGGCTAACCCATGAACTGAGACTGCATGGGGAGAGACGTAGTAGATATGGAAGGATTAGCTAAGGTGGGGGTGAGAAAGATTTAGAGAGAGAGAAAATATAGAATAGAGAACATGAGCAGGACTGCAGACGCAGGAGGCAATAAAACACAAAGGAGAAAAACAGAATAATAGACTAAGAATAATATATCACAATGACAGCAGAGATGAAACGTGAAAGGGAAAAGGAGAAGTTGGGAAACTAGTGGGCGAAAGCGGGTATTAAACATGATGAGAGAATAAATAACAGACATTCAAAATAAGAGGCTAGACTAAGAGATGGCAGATACTCCATTAGAAATAGTTACACTGTCATAGTGATATGACAGAAAGAGGGGTGAATTGGAAAGCCATGCAGGGAACAGAGATTAAAACTATGGATTTGGACGTTAGTCATGTACATATGTACACAGAGAAGGGAAAGGGGTGCACAGAAAATGAATTAATGTGAAAGGAAGTAGAGAAGAAAAGGGGTTCCAACAAGATGAATACACAGGGAGGAGAGAAAGAGACACAGGTGGGCTAGCAAACAATTTAAATCAAATTGAGAAATAAGAATGGGCTGGGGTTTAGAATAAAGAGAGAGAGAGAGAAGACAGAGTGAGTGATGAACTATCTCAGGTAGTCAAAGGCAAAAAATAATAGCCTTACAAAAAACACACCAACCATAAGGAAGCATAAGAGGTTAGGTGGGGAACACAGTCTAGTATCAAGTCATTCTTGGGAAGGGAAAAAGCAGACAGGGACATTTCCTCTAATTAAAAAAAACACCAACCCTGGAGATCAAGAGAAAACTTAAAAAGGAGATTTGCTGGAGTTGGGGGTGGGAGAAAATAACAATTGTGTCAATATACATAACAATACAGCTGAAAGTAAAAAGACTGAGAGTGACGTTTGTAGAAATGATAAGATGTGAGTAAGGGATGAGGATAGTAATAAGGGATTGGAACATCATTTCAGGTAGGGATGAGGTAAATGAAAGACCAAGATATGACCAATGAAACAGTATAGATTTCACAGAAATTACTTAAAGTCAGTAAGATGGACAGACAAGTGAGAAAGGAAGGAAGAGAAGAAAGGTATACCTATCCCTGTCACAGACATAAAACTTCATTTAGAACAGACGGGGACAATGGCTATACAGCAGTTTCAGCAGAGGGTGACCAGATACTTATTTCAAATCATGCAATATTAGGGGATGAAATAAAGACAGAAGTGGATAAGGCAATGGATAGACACTGCAGGACTCCAAACTACCTAAAAGAATAGAAAAGGAAAGAGAATGGTTGATGAAAAGGATGGTGAGTGTTGTAGAGAACAAGGAAAAAGAGACGAGGCAGAGCTGCAAGAGGAAAACAATATGAGATAAAAGAGGAAACAGAAGCATAACTTAGGGAAAGACTAAGATTAAGTAAGATCACTAGGAGGAAAATAATGCAAGAACTAAAAGAGATACAATGTGCCAGGATGTAGGTGTATGGGAGAACAGAAAACAGGGAAGAGAAAAAATAATAAAACAAATGTTGCAAGATAGGAAGATAAAAGGATATGTAATAAAACAGTGGTAGTTCACAGATTACACTTCAGTGGCAATGCAGAAATGACTACAATGCTTGTAGTAAGGCTTTGACAATTAAAAGTAAACAGATATATATATATATATATATAGGTTGCAAACAGAGACTAAAAAGGGAGACAGTAAGGACATTGGAGGATATAGTGCAAGGATTTAGCAAATATTATTGCGATGCCCCACCACTGGTCCAGTAATCAAGGAGCCTCAATCCTCACCACTGGCACCAGTGAGAGATGTACATTGGGAGGATCATAGGTACACACAGTATTTTCAGATGCAGCTCTCTGCATCAAGTGCAATTTCCCTTAAGAGCACACAGAGACCACAGTCAGTCCGAGGCTGGTTTCTCCCTCTTTCTCCAGATCCCCAATAAGACTCCTCACTGGCACAGCTATAGAGTCCAGATCTCAGCTGAGTGGCCAATACCACATGCACACACACACACACACACACACACACACACACACACACACACACACACACACACACACACACACACACACACACCTGGGAAAGGCTAGCACAGGTTGGCTAGCTATGCCTCCTTCTGCCCAGACTATAAGGTAGTTACCACTGCCACCAGTCACTCCTTATCGGCTACTTTAGGGCCCTTAACAAAGGGTATCCAATCTCACTGTGTAATGTTACTATTAATACAAATGGTAGTTTGACCAAAGAGCAAGGCTATTAGCAGTAGCCTGCAAAGTGCCACCAAATAAATATGTAAGTATTCTCAGAACTTAAATATTTCTCATAAATATCAGCCACAATGAAAGGTTTAAATCTATTTAATAATAAATAATAAAAGAACAAGAAAATACTCAGTATGTAATCACAGTAACATCAGAGTTTAAAATCACAGTTAACCACACCTCCAACCTCACATAGACCTACTAAACCAGCACTGGCAAAAGATACACATAAATACACAAAATCATACTAGGAGGCTCTAAATAAAAACCTGGAAAAGCATCAGAGAGCTCCAAAGCAGACACCCACAAAACCTGCACCTCCCGTCACAAACCAGACAACACATAAAATACAAAATCAATGTGCCGCACAATCACAGCCCTTAAGGCAAAATAACATACCTAACACACTAGTAATAGGTGACTCAATAGTCAGGCACACTGACATCCCACTCACTAGGCTGGACAAGGAAAAGGTTACTGTTAGCTGCCTGTCGGGAACCAGAATCCGCCACATAACAAAAGCACTCAGGTCACTCCAGAACAAGTACAAATATGACTCTGTCATTGTTCATGTTGGTGTGAACGATCTGAGCCGTACCTCCCTGGACTACATGAAAAGAGACATGGAAGAGCTCTCTGATCATGTAGCCCAGGCAGGTATGACCCTGACCCTGAGTAGCATCCTGCCCTCACCAGGAATGATACCTCAGTATAAAGAAAAAATGATCAATTTCAACAATTGGCTAAGCTTCTGGTGTCATTCAAAGGGGATCCAGTGTCTGTCAGCCTGGGATGACATGCTCGACAAGCCACGTTGCTTCGCAAGAGACAGCTTGCATCTGTCACCCCTTGGCTTTTGAATACTGGCCAAGGCTCTTGCTGCCCCCATAGTGCCTTTTTTAGGCAAGGCTCAAAATTCAAACCCACCTCCGTAAACAGCACAAGTAAAAAACTGTAGGTTATGCTACTCAACGCCAGGAGTTTAAATCTCAAAATGCATGTGTTCGAAGCACTCCTAAGTATGGAGAACGTTGACATCTGTGCAGTAACTGAAACCTGGTTCAAGGCTCCAGAGAGCACTCTAGCACTACTGGACTACAACTCATACCACACATTTCGGCCACAGAACACGGAACGAAACACAAAAGGAGGGGGTGTATCCATATTCATCAAGGATACCCACACCTCCAGGTTAGTGGCGCAGCATGATACCTCTGAGATCATCCATGTGCAACTAACATTGGGCAAATCTGCAATGCAAATTGTGGCTTGCTACAGATCACCCTCCATTACCCAAGACTACCACTACGCCTTTCTGGAGACACTGGAAAACATGAAGGTCCTACCGAACACCCTGATCTTGGGAGATTTCAATTACCCTACCATTAATTGGGAAAACTACGAGTACAAACTACCAGGCTCAGCGCTTCCTGGAATTTATCAACTCAAATGCCCTGGATCAGCTGGTAAACTCCCCTACTAGAGGCCACAACCTACTGGACCTGGTCATCACCAACATGGGCGACAGGTGCTCCATACGGGAGGTCAACCTGTCACTGGTTAGATCAGACCATAAACTAATCACCCTGGATGTCCACACCCCACCACCACCCCCAACCAAGGAAACCATAGTGAAAAACTTTTCTAAAGCAAACTTCACCTTACTTAATTCAGAGGTGGTAAGTTTCACAGCCCCCACGCTAAAGGATAACACTGCCCAAGATGCAGAATCCCTTACAATTGCACTCTATGAGCACCTACAAGGATGCATGGATCGTTCCATCCCTAGCAAAACCAAGACTCACTCCCCTAAGAGAAGGAAACCAGTCTGGTGGACCCCTGCCATAAACAGGTTATACAACAGAAGGAGGAAACTAGTTCAGAAAAAAAGCAAATCCCAAGAAGGAAAAACATCCCTGATCAGTATCAGTAAGAAACTAAGGTTCCTCATAAAATCATCCAAGGCTAACTTCGAAAGAAAAATAGCCAAGGACTCAAAAGATAACCGCAAAGCCTTCTTTAGCTATGTCAAAAATCTAAGTGGCAACTCACAGATATGCTCTGAGATAATGCAAAATAGCACAAAATATACTGAACCTACTGATATTGCCAACATACTGGCAGATAGAGTCAGTGCAAACTTCACCTCCCTCTCACCTTCAAAAGGGCCCACAACAATACCAGAAAAGTGTAGTGTCCCGGAAATCACAGAAGCACAGGTAAAAATAGCCATTTCAAAAGCCAAAAACACAGCATCAGTGGGGCCAGATGGTGTCCCAGGCTGCATCTTGCACGAACTACAGAATGAACTAACCCCCCACCTAAAGACGCTGTTCAACCTCAGCCTCTCCACTGGCTATGTGCCCATAGAATGGCGCACAGCAATTGTTATTCCGCTCCACAAAGGAGGAGCCACAACTGACCCTGGTAACTATCGCCCCATAAGCCTGACTAGCCTGGTATGTAAGGCTATGGAGTGCATCATCATGGAACTCATTAACAAAGACATTGGGAACCTCCAAACACTTGACCCGACCCAGTTCGGCTTTGTTAAGGGCAGATCATGCCTACTAAACCTGGTTGACTTCTTCAAGACAGTTTTCAAGGCCATAGACGAGGGAAAGGTGGTTCACACAGCCTACCTTGATCTCGCCAAGGCATTCGACACCATTCCTCACTCGGGTATTACAGAAAAACTCACCAGCCTGAACATAAACCCCTACGTCACAAGATGGGTTGCCAACTGGCTTACAGACAGAACTCACATGGTAAGAATAGCGGGCTCCAGGTCTGACTCTAAACCATTCACAAGTGGTGTCCCGTAAGGCTCAGTTCTGGGACACCTACTGTTCGGCATATATTTCTCAGAAGTACAGACAAACACAGGAGGACTATGGCTAACCAAGTTTGCCGATGACTGCAAACTGGGAGCCATAATTGACTCTCCGGCTGACACGGACATCCTCCAAAAAGGCCTTACTGAGACAGACACCTGGTGTCAAAGTCATGGCCTCAAGCTGAATGCCAAAAAATGCATAGTCATCCCGTTTCGGAAAAACAAAACACCTACAAATTACCACATAGGTGGCAGCCCCCTTAATACAGAAGAGGTAATAAGAGATCTGGGGACCCAGGTAGATAGTAATCTCTCCTTTGACAATCATATTGCCAAAGTAGTTAGGAAATCCTTCTATGTGGCCCATCTAATTACTAAGGGGTTCGCATCTAGAAATAAAGAGGTTATAGTGCCCCTCTACTCATCACTCATCAGACCCATCATAGAGTACAATGTCCCATTTGGGATATACCTCACAAGACACTTCCAACAGCTTGAAAGACCACAAAAGCACCTCACCAAGAGGATTACTGGCATCAAACATATGTCCTATGCAGCCCGACTGAAAAAACTCCGGCTGTACTCAGTGGGATATAGCTTACTCAGAGGTGATCTCTGCCTGACTTACAAAGCCATGTCCAACTCAGAATTGATGGACATGCTCCACCTAAAGAAATCCAAGTCATTGCGAGCCACATACTCTAGTGAGCTAAACCTCACCACAACAATAAATAGAACATGCTGGAGGGATAGATTCCTGTCACAGAGACTCCCCATGCTTTGGAACAAAATTCCTAACTACATTAGGCAGAGCCCCTCACTAACACTCTTCAAGAGAAGCCTTGATGAGTGGATGGGTAACAGAAAGTACACCCCTGGGATCACTTCATTGGCTCTGCTTGACTGAGGCAAAGTTAATTAATCAATGGGGCAGTGGAAGCCGACACACTCTGGCTAGGCTTATAAATGCCCTCGGGCAGATAGCCTAGTACCTACCTATGAACCTATATTTAACAGAACATTACAGGACAGTCTCAAATAAATAAAGAAAAACATCTAAATTAAGCTTTGCTACATTCCTGACTGTATCCAAGATAATTACTGTACCCTAATAACTTACTTCAGAGCAAGGCAGATGTGGTGAATGGATCTTGGTGTTGTCAGGTCAAAGACAAAATACAGAATACTCAGTCTCTTTCCGAGAGTTCTTAAATCGATATTACTGCTGGGATAGCTTGCAGAATGACATAATTTCTTGTCATCTGACTCTATCCCAGGTGAAAAATAACCATTGATGCAGCTGGTAGCATTTAGCATCTACCTGTGAAAATACACAGAAGTCAGATCTTTGGCAAATGGTGGAAGTCACAAAACAATAAAACACATTCAAGACAATACATAAAGCCTCTAGTTCTAGACATTGAGCCTGTTACTGCACTGAAAGTGAAAGGTAATATCCTTTATTATGTGGCCATAAAGTCATTTAATTTCAGCTATTTTTCTGAAGTTAACCTTTTGTGTTACAGTTTCCATTGTCAAAATCTATACATCTAAACAGTTACAATAGTGCAGGTACATTTCATCCAGTAGAGTACACGGTGTTTACATCTTTAAACAACACTTTGTAAAATACCTCTTCAGCACACGTGTATAAAAACATATTAGATGACATACAGTTCTAATATATTTGTAACACAAGCGTATAAATTATGTTGATATTCACAAATTACATACAATTACTTACAAAATTCCAGATAGCTGGGCTGCCAGTATCTCCTTTTGTGGCAATTATGAGAAGCTTTATGTGGAGGAGTTGTCAAACAGAAGTATAAAAGTAAGGATGGAGGTATCTATTAATTAATAAGTTAGAGATGAAAGACAAAACAAGTTTGACACTCATAACTGAGAAGGCATACAGACTGTGTAGGAGAGAATGGCAAAAGGGAAATCCCCAGAGAATGATGGCTTCCCAATATAATTTTGGGAGATATTGAAAGATCAAATAATAGATGCATAGCTAGTCTTATTCAATGGAGAACTGGAGAGGCATTATCCACCTTAGTCATGGAGTAGCAATAATACCAGAAATACATAAAGAGGGTGAGACTCCAGTACTCCTGTCCTCATACAGATAGATTTATACAGTAAATCATGACTATAAAAAGTTTCATGCAAACACTAGCAGATAGATTCAGCAAAATACTACACAAAATAATTTGAGATCAGACTGGATTTGTGAGGGGATGCGGATGGCATACAACCTGGTCAGGACACTGATAATAATGCAAGACACAAAGCAAAAGGAAACGGAATTAGTAGAAGTATCACTGGATCACAGTTTGCTGTGAGGGAAAGATTAGTTTGCTTTTTTATTTCTTGTAGTTTATATTACTTTATTGCCTTTTTCTATTTTGTATACTGTGATTTGTTTTATTTACACTGTGTTTTACTGAAAGCCTAATTGTTTGTGTCTTTTGGCTTTTCCCGTTTGGGGTCGCCACAGCAGAACTACGGTCCGCTAATGATTGGCAGTAGATTTTTACATGCCGAGTTGCCAGCCCTGATGCACAGCCTTCAGCGAAGGTACGCCCATTCACACGTCTCCACACAGAAGACGCTCTAGCTGAGAATCGAACAGGACAACATCATAGTGTGAGGCGACAACGATACCGCAGCACCACCAACACAGTATACAGAAAGCCTAATAACTACTTTAAAGGTCACAGCTTGGAATCTGTGCTTATATTCTGATCCTGGTGAGAGTAGGAGCAGAGTGCATTTATTCCCGACTCTTTCTGGTTGGAGAGTGTGTGTCTGTGCTTAATGAACCTGACTGGTCTGGTTGTTATTCGAGGCATCTACCAGAAAAAGGCTATAAGCCTACAGACCCTTGCATCATCTGGGACAAGACTGTGGATCACCAAACAGGCTGTGGCCTGCTTTTCTTCTTGGGATTGGTACTAACATTTTGCTTCTGGTGAAAGAAGAAGCAAAGGAGTACTGTATCCCATCAGAGTTAAGCTCTGGATAGACCACCATTAGCAGTAGCCATCCATGCTTATTTGAACTGTTTTTCTGATATTGGTGCGCCTTTTCTGCTGTAGCATAGACTAGATTCAGGCCTGCTGAATCCAACTTTGTTTTTATAACTTGAGCACTAATCCAGGCAATCTTTTTTGGAGAAGGTTCTCCTGCACCCTAGTGGCAGGAGTGTGCAGTTAGAACTTCTCTGACTGAAGATGCTGGAACAGGGCTCAGTTTTCAGCTTTTTTACTGGTTAATTGGGTAATTTGTTTAAATCAGTTTGCTAATTTTCTATTGTTTTATATATATATATATATATATATATATATATATATATATATATATATATATATATATATGTATATATATATATATATATATATATATATGTATATGTATATATATATATATATATATATATATATATATATATATATATATATATATATATATAAAATTGCAATTTATTCATCTGCTCTTACTGTAATTGTGTTTCTTCTCGCTTTGATAAAAAAACAAAAGGATAACGTCACAAAAACCACTCCAATAAAAAAATAATAAAAAACCAGTCCAGGCCACCAGTCAAAAATGTAGAAGCTTTAATCCACAATAAAATCCACAAAGATGAGCGCTTTCATCTCCTTATATCTGAAGAAGTCTTGTAAGGAGACGAAAGCGCTCATCTTTGTGGATTTTATTGTGGATTAAAGCTTCTACGTTTTTGACTGGTGGCCTGGACTGTTTTTTTATTATTTTTTTATTGGAGTGGTTTCTTCTCACTTTATTACCTTATTTGCTTGTGCTTCTTCTTAAATTGTATTATTCTGCTGCAGTTATTACTGGTTGGTAGCAGCATGATTAAATTGTAACTGTTATTCTAAGCCTTGTGGTTTAAGCACTTATAGGTTCATAGGCTCATACTAAGCTAACTGCTCTTGCGAGCCATTTTAAGCCTAGCCAATTATCCCTTTTGAGACTCAAACCCTGCATCTTGTGTTTGTAAGGCAAACACTTTAATCATTAGGCCACTCTCTTGGGCTTCAAACCAGTTGTTTTACATTAAAAAGGATTGTGGACTGCATTGTTGTGGCAGGACAGGTAGCTTACATCCTTCTAGTTGGGAATTGCTGATTCAAGGCTCAGTGTCTGTTATTCTAAAAGCGCATTAGTTCTGGTTTAAGCACTTGGGTTTCAGGCCTGTCTTTTTACATTAAGAAGGTTTGTAGTCTGCACTCTGTGGGAGGTGAGGCTAGAGTCTCCCTTTTGAGCTGGGAATTTCTGGTTAAAGGCTTATTGTGCTTGCTTGTTTGATCTGTTTCTTTCTGAAATTTGTGCGCCTTGTTTGCTATAGCCCAGAAGTTAGTAGTTTATTGGCCATTTTGGGCTAATTTCTATCTCTTTCATTTCCCTGCTATAAAAACAGCATTTGCGCAGTTTTGCCCGCCGGGCAGTGCCGGTTAGCTAGGGTTAAACTATTCCCAGCTCCATGAAGTCTGCTCTTCAATTTTTCCTTTGGAACTAGACAAACTTTCAACTTAAGCACTCAAACCATTCATTTCCCAGCCCAGCACTTGCTCAAAACTCATAGCAAGCACTAATTAACCCTAGCACTAGACCCCCTATACTGTCCAGAAGGACAAGGGTCTCTATTTATCCCTACCAGCTAATCAGTAAAAAAAAAACCTCACTTTACCTATTCAGGCATGTCCAAAGGGCAGTTTCAGGTGCACTCTCCAGTCCAACTGGTGAATCTGGGCATTTTGAGGCAATGTTACAACTGCCTCATGTACACAGACAACCCTCTCCTCCTACCACCAAACACTAATATATGCGAGAGATGCAATTATGCAGCCAAACTGGAGGCAAAGCTCTCTCAACCCAGGACTGGAACTGACAGTCAAGAGGAGAAGGAAAATACTTGCAACACACCACCAGTCTCACATAGACCTACTAAACCAACACCGGCAAATAACACACATAAATACACGAAAACATACTCGGAGGCTCTAAATAAAAATCTGCAAAACAACAGAGACCTCCAAAGCAGACACTCAAGCAACCTCCACACCCCAACACAAACCATGAAACACATACTTCACATAATCAGTGTGCCATGCAATCACAGCCCTTAACGCAAAATAACATACCCAACACACTAGTAATAGGCAACTCTATAGTCAGGCAGACTGATATCCCACTAACTAGGCTTGACAAGGAGAGGGTTACAGTTAGCTGCCTGTTGGGTGCCAGGATCCGCCACATAACACAAGCACTCAGGTCACTCCAGAACAAGTACAAATACGACTCCTTCATTGTCCATGTTGGTGTGAATGTCTTCAGCCATACCTCCCTGGACTACATGAAGAAAGACATGGAAGAGCTCTCTGATCATGTAGCCCAGGAGAGTATGACCCTGACCCTGAGCAGCATCCTGCCCTCACCAAGAATGATGCCACAGTATAAAGAAAAAATGATCAATTTCAACAACTGGCTAAGTTTCTGGTGTCATTCAAAGGGGATCCAGTATCAGGGGCGGCCCGTGCTATTGGACTGCCGGACTGCAGCCCCCTCAACTTCAAACTACTGATAAAATAAAAAATAAAAAGAAAACAATATTTTAAATTTCGCGCATGCACACTGCGACAGTCTAGCGCATGGAGCATGCGCACAGCAGTCCTGATTGAGAATCATGGACAGGAGCGCTCCCACAAGTCTATGCAGTTTTAGACTGCCTGGGGACTCGCTGGGGAAACGCGTCGGGGTCGGACTGCAATGTCGGCAGTCAGGGGAAGGATCTGGTTTGGATTGGAGTTTGCTGCAGGGGAAGATCTCGCAATGGGCAGGGTCGGATTTCTGCTGCAGTCTCGTCGGGATTTACTTACTGGATGTATGGTGGTTTTGCGGACAGGGATTTGGATTTACTACAGGACCAGGTAAGTGGAGAGTGTGTGTGTGTGTGTGTGTGTGTGTGTGTGTGTGTGTGTGTGTGTGTGTGTGTGTGTAAATGCCTCAGGTGGGATGTACTGGTGATTAGACTCATGGTGGTGTGGTAGGGAATACCTCAGGCTTGAACCCTGTACCTTGTATGCAGGTGTTAAAGACCTGAATTCCCTACCCACCACCATTTGTAAAAAAAATGCAGATTTTTGCCTCATATTTGATCTGATCTATTCCTCATAATATCTGTGGTTTTTAAATATTGCAATGCTTGAAATTTGATGGTGCAGTGGTAGTGACATTGATGGGGGGGGGGGTCTGTATCTTCTCCCTGTGTTTGTGTGGGTTTGCTTTTGTGTCCTCCCATGTTACAAAGACATGTCTGCATTATTTCTTCCTGGGCCTCTGCTGAGAATTGTTCTTTTTGTTTCAAGTCAGACTGTCCTGATTAACAAATTGACAGGCATTTAAATTTCAGACTTCAGGTTTCTGAATGTTTACTTCCTTGCATATCTGATGGTGCAGTGGCAGTATTGTTGCCTCACAGCTACAGGTTTTCTGGTTTGATTCTTGGCTGGGGTGCCTTCTGTGTGGAGTCTGCATCTTATCCCTGTGTTTGTGTGGATTTGCTCTGGTGTCCTTCCATTTTACAAAGACATGTGTCTACAGTATTTCTCCCTGGGCCTCTGCTGAAAATTGTTTTTGTTCCGTCACAAGTAAAATTGACAGGCATTTGAATTTCAGACTTCATATTCTTCAGAAAATACATAGTAAAACAACTTTTTATTTTAGCAATAAATATATAGTAACACAACCTTTTATTATAGCAATTTTTTAAGTTTATGACTATTTCAAATTTGTCCTTATTTTTGGGACTGTAATACCCTGTTATTGGCTTTGCCCAGGTTTTTTGTGCTAAGGTTGACAGCTATGGCAATAACTGAATTCACTGAATATGTTTGAGGGCTGTATTCCCTCATTACTGGGTTTGTCCTGGTGTTTTGTGCTAAGAGGTTGACAGCTATGGTGAGAACTGAATTCATTAAATGATAGCCATTTAAGTTTCAGTCTTCCTCTTTCACAAAGCAGCTGATTTGGCGTAGTGGTATGTTGCTCTTGACTGTTTTGCACAGGGACCTTGGCAGTAAAATGTACTGTGGTAACACAGCATTTTTCTTTCACAAAGCAGGTGATTTGGCATAGTGGTATGTTGTTCTGACTATTTTGCACAGGGACCTTGGCAGTAAAATGTATGGTGGTAACACAGCATTTTATTCTAGCAGCTTTCCAAGATTATACAAGCAATGTTTAATGTGTCCCTGGTTTTCCTTTGACCCACCCCAATAAATTTGGCTTTTTCCAGACTTCTTGTGCTGCGAAGTTGAGATGTAGTTGAGTATTGCGTAGATTTTACAAGGAGCTGAGAGCTGCAGGGGAAGAGAAGTTTAGTGCTGATTATGCTAAGTCGGCTCACATTGCTAATAGCACAACAGGTTGTGTACTTGCTTTTAATGCAGAAGGTTGTTGGTTCTACTCCCATAAGGGGTGAATGCTGCTGTACTGAAAGTTAAGATACTAACTATGAGCCTGTTATCAGTTTGCCATCCATTTCCTATTGCAATATTACTAGTTCTTGGCTGGGGTGCCTTCTTTGTGGGGGGGTCTGTAATGTAATTTAGGCAATTTATTCCTCAGGGGCATCAGACACTTTATTTTTCGGTGAAGCCATGAAATATAAAGGTGATTGCTAGCAGCAACCTCTTCATTAGTTACAGATTTATTTAACGTGGAATTATTTAGATTACTTTTTTACTACTTCAGAGATTGTGCATATTATTTACTGATAATGGTGGACTGTAGAATTGTGCATATTTACTGATAATAGTGGACTGTAGAAGTTTGAGTAGACTTTTATGATGGAAATGTTCTGAATTGGGCAGTTTTGTTTCATTGTTTACTGGAAAAATGTTCAAAGCAATAGGAAGGTGTATCAAAGAGCACATGTATGTTTCATATGCAAGGGGCCTATGATTTAAAAGCAGCCCAGAATTAATTTTTATCTGCCATGGGTAAAATGTATTTTTTTTTTAATGTGAGTTTTAATGCCAAGTTTGTTTAGCAGATGTCTTAGTGTTTGTGCTGTAAAATGCAAAATAAAACTTTCAAATGAAGTTCAAATCATCATAGAAGTAAATCAGTATGTACATTAGTGTTTATGGTAAATGGAGTGAAATAGCAAAGTAATGGATCATTGGAATGGCTGCAGGGGGAGGCTCCATTCGACCAT
This sequence comes from Protopterus annectens, assembly GCF_019279795.1. Taxonomy (NCBI): domain Eukaryota; kingdom Metazoa; phylum Chordata; order Ceratodontiformes; family Protopteridae; genus Protopterus; species Protopterus annectens. The sequence goes on along the minus strand of NC_056744.1, from coordinate 1,721,199,768 downwards.
GGTTTTGTGAGGGGAAAGGCGGCAAACTTAGACAGCCCCAGCTGAACTATACCTCCCAACTGTCCAGATTTTCAAAGAATGAATAGATTTTTTGCTTCTTATTTTTGGTTTGTTCCTCAAAATTTGTGGTTTTCTGGCAAATCATTTAGGAATTAAGTCACTAAATAATGACACACTAGTTTCAGACTTTATAACCTTCAGAAAAATGCATGCTAAAATAAGACCTGTTCTATCAACTGTTCCAGTTTATACAACAGCAATTTTTAGTACTGTTTATATGTTCCCTCAATATATTTGGCCTTGTCCAGATTTATTGCATTAACAGGTTGAGAGGTACATGCAAATAAATTGCTTTATAGAATTAGGCATAGCCAAACCTCTCAACTGTCCCTGATTTTGGCTCAAAATGTTGCTCTTCCCCTAATGATCCCTCCACAAAATAGCAATTTTGGAAGAAAACATGGAGGGTTTATAATTAAGAAATAACTGTAATAATCAGATTACTTTTATTTCAGAAATGCATGTAGATTATTTTATTTTGTCAGCTGATCAAGTTAGCAGTACTACTTCTTTGACAGGTTCTTAGCTGTATTGTGTTGTTATTTTATATTTTTACATCACATTTTTGGTCCATTTTTCATAAAATTGTGTTTTTTTGGCAAATTAGTGACAAATAATTAAAGACTGAAGTTAGAAAATAATGACAGACATTTGAGTTTCAGATTTCATACCATTCAGAAAATTCATACTAATGCAAGACCTCTATTAGCTTTCTAAGTTTATAAGAGCAATATTTAAAAAATTGTCCTTATTTTTGGGCCTTTGTCCCACTTCTGTGTATGGCTTTGTCCAGATTTCTTGCTCTTGAGGTTGAGAGGTATGACAAATGTGTCAGGGCCATCACAGTCAGCCAGAGACATTTCAAATTGTGACATACTTGTTGCACCCCACTCCCCCATGTAGTGACTCTGGATGTGTCCAAGCAAGGCAAGGAGTAGTTATGCAGTGCCCCCCCCCCATCCAAGGTAGACACAAGTACTACAGTGGCTTTTCATCTGTCCTTGATTTTGCAGAATGGTCTGGTTTCTGTCATATTTTTGTACTGTTGATTTATGCTTATTACTCAGATTTATGCTTATTACTCAAAGTGCCTGTTGCTCTGTGTTTAAGTAGCAATGCTTTAATGACCATAAGGTAAGCTTGTCTGAGACCGTAAGATGCAAGTAAGCTTTAATAAGCATACTGTTAAAGAATTGCCAACATTGAAAGCCTTTCTGTTGTTGCCATGCAGAGAATACTTGGCTAGATAATGTATAAGCCTTGGGTATTAAAGGACAGGATTCCATTATTTTAAAAAGCTCATTACACTTGTTGGAGACTTCCAGTCATCTCTACAGACTTTACCCGTAAACTAAACAGAATGCCAATCATGTGTGGTCCATAACCTGTACAGTAATCCTTTAAGCAATGTATCGTGAGCTTGTTTCTTGTTTGCTTTTCATTTTGTACTTACATGTTTTCCCCATGAAACAAGTAGATAGTTGTCAGGCAGCAGGTCTTTTTTGGATAAGAAACATTTTTACAAGTGGGGGCATCACAGAGATTTCTACTTTCAGCATGATACTTGGTACTTTAATAAAGCTGAATATAAATTATAATTAGAACTGCAGTGCAAGGAGAAGTGGTTTGAGTTGAGTGCTTCTGTTTTTTCTTATACTTGATTTTGACTGGCATTCCAGTAATGTATTTAAAAAGTAATTTATTTTTTCATGCCTCACAACCTTTTGTTTCCATCTAGATATTAAGTAAGCTGTCATGCAGCCAATGCATTGAAATATTTTTATTCTTCTACACTTATTTTTGTCTTGATTGGACTTTCATAATGATGGTTTGCCACCCAGGGCAGCGTATTTAATTAAAGTTAGTTTTTATGGTTTTGAGCATAGCTTCTCCCCTTTCTAGTTGACCACACCCCTTCCCCTTGACCCCACCCATTCAGCTGTCTCCTGCAGCCCCCCTGTGATTTGAAGTCACTAGCCGCCATTGTCCAGTATCTGTCCACCTGAGATGACATGCTCGATAAGCTATGTTGCTTCGCAAGAAATGGCTTGCACCTGTCACCTTTAGGCTTTCGAATACTGGCCAAGGCTTTTGTCACCCTCATAGTGCCTTTTTTAGGCAAGGCTCAAAAGATAAACCCACCTCTGTAAATAGCACAAGTAACCAAAAACTGAGGGTAATGCTACTCAACGCCAGAAGTCTAAACCTCAAAATGCATGCACTCAAGGCACTCCTCAGTATGGAGAACATTGATATCTGTGCAGTAACAGAAACCTGGTTTAAGGCTCCAGAGACCACCCCAGCACTACCAGGCTATAACTCATACCATACTTTTCGGCCACAGAACCCGGACTGAAACACAAAAGGTGGGTGTGTATCCATATTCATCAAGGATACCCACACCTCCAGGTTAGTGGCACAGCACAATGCCTCAGAGATCATCCATGTGCAACTAACAATGGGCAAAAGTGCAATTCAAATTGTAGCTTGCTACAGATCACCCACCATGACCCAGGACCTCCAGTCCATGTTTCTGGAGACACTGGAAAATATGAAGGTCCTACCACATGCCTTAATATTGGGTGATTTCAATTACCCAAACATCAACTGTGAGAATTACTCAAGTACTAACTCCCTTGCCTAATGCTTCCTAGAATTTATAAACTCAAATGCCCTGGATTAACTGGTCAACACCCCCACCACAGGTGACAACATATTGGACCTGGTCATCACCAACATGGGTGACTGGTGTTCTACACCGGAGGTCAAACCCTCGCTGGTTAGATCAGACCATAGACTAATCACTCTGGATAACCACATTCTGCCCCCACCCCCAACCAAGGAAACCACCGTGAAAAACTTTTCAAAAGCAAACTTCACATTACTTAAGACCGAGGTGGAAAGGTTTACAGCCCCCATGCTAAAGGACAACGCTGTCCAAGCTGCTGAATCCCTTACAAAGGGACTCTATGAGCAACTGAAAGAATGCATGGATCATGCTATCCCAAGCAAAACCAAGACTCACATCTCCAAAAAAAGGAAACCAGTCTGGTGGACCCCTGCCATAAACAAGCTATACAATAGAAGGAGGAAACTAGTGCAGAAAAGAGTAAAATCCCAAGAAGGGAAGACATCCCTGATCAGTATCAGCAAGAAACTATGATCCCTCATAAAATCATCCAAGGCTAGCTTCGAAAGAAAAATTGCCAAGGACTCCAAAGATAACCACAAAGCGTTCTTTAGCTATGTCAAGAACCTAAGTGGAACCTCTCAGATCTGCTCTGAGTTAGTGCAGAATGGCACAAAATACACTGAACCGTCTGATATTGCCAACATTCTGACAGACAGATTTAGTGCAAACCTCACCCCCCTCTCACCCCCTAAAGAGCCCATAACCATACCAGAAGAATGTAGTGCCCCTGAAATCATAGACACTCAGGTTAAAACAGCCCTCTCCAAAGCCAAAAACACAGCATCAATGGGACCAGACAGTGTCCCCGGCTGTGTCTTACACGAGCTCCAAAATGAACTAACCCCTCACCTAAACACACTGTTTAAACTCAGCCTCTCCACAGACTACATGCCCACAGAGGGGCGCACAGCAACAGTTATTCCACTCCACAAAGGTGGAGCCACAACGGACCCTGGGAACTATCTCCCTATAAGCCTGACTAGCCTGGTCTGCAAGGCTATGGAGCGCATCATGGAATTCATTAACAGAGACATTGGGGACCTTCAAACATTGGACCCTACCCAGTTTGGCTTTGTTAAGGGCAGATCATGCCTCCAAGGCTTTAGATGAGGGAAAGGAGGTCCACACAGTCTACCTAGACCTCGCAAAGGTTTTCAACACCATTCCCCATTCTGGTATTATAGACAAGCTCACCAGCCTGAACATAATCCACTACGTCACAAGATGGGTTGCCAGTTGGCTCAAGGATAGAACCCACATGGTGAGAGTTGCAGGTTCTAGGTCCGACTCTAAACCAGTTACAAGTGGTGTCCCCCAGAGCTCAGTCCTGGGACCCCTCCTGTTTGGTATATACTTCTCAGAGGTACAGGCAAGCACAGGAGGACTATGGCTGACCAAATTCGCAGATGACTGCAAACTGGGGGCCATAAATGAGTCTCCAGCTGATACAGACATCCTCCAGAAGGGTCTCACTGAGACAGATACCTGGTGTCAAAATCATGGCCTCAAGCTAAATGCGAAAAGTGCATAGTCATCCCCTTTGGAAAAAACAAAGTACCCATGAACTACCACATACGTGGTTGTCCCCTAAATACAGAAAATGTAATAAGCGATCTGGGGACCCAAGTAGATAGTAATCTCTCCTTTGATAATCATATTGCCAAGGTGGTTAGAAAATCCTTCTATGTGGCCCACCTAATCACAAAAGGGTTCGCATTTAGAACAAAAGAGGTTATTGTGCCCCTCTACTCATCACTCATCAGACCCATCATAGAGTACAATACCCCATTTTGGATGTACCTTACAAGACACCTGCAACAGCTGGAAAGACCACAGAATTACCTCACCAAGAGGATTACTGGCCTCAAACATATGCTGTATGCAGCCCAACTGAAGAAACTCCAGCTGTACTCAGTTGCATACCGCTTACTCAGAGATGATCTCTGCCTGACATACAAAGCCATGTCCAACCCAGAATTGATGGACATGCTCCACCTAAAAAAAAAAAAAAACAAATCCCCAAGAGCCACAGGCTCTAGGGATCTAAACCTCACCACAATGATAAATAGGACGTGCTGGAGGGATAGATTCCTGTCCCAGAGACTCCCCATGCTTTGAAACAGGATTCCAATCTACATTAGGCAGAGCCCCTCACTAGCACTCTTCAAAAGAAACCTTGACAAGTGGATGGGAAACAGAAAATTTACCCCGGGGATCACTGCAGTGGCTCTGCTGGACAGAGGCACAGGGAACTAATGGCTCTGTTGGACCAAGGCACAGGGAACTAATCTAAGGGGGCGGTGAAAGCCAACACATTCTGGCTAGGTTTATAGATGCCCTCAGACAGATAGCCTCGTACTTACCTATGAACCTATGCAGAAAAGGCATTCAGTAGAAGAATTAGCAGTAGTATCACTGGATGCAGAGGAAAAGGAAACAGAAATATTACTGGATGCAGAAAAGGCATTCAGTAGAAGAGTTAGCAGAAGTATCACTGGATGCACAGGAAAAGGAAACAGAAGTAGTATCACTGGATGAAGAAAAGGCATTCAGTAGAAGAGTTAGCAGAAGTATCACTGGATGCACAGGAAAAGGAAACAGTTAGAAGTAGTATCACTGGATGCACAGGAAAAGGAAACAGAAGTAGTATCACTGGATGCAGAAAAGGCATTCAGTAGAGTTGAATGGAACCATCTCTGGTAAGTAAAGGAAAGATGGAGATTCCCAAAAAAGTGGATTGGAGTTCTGAATGCAAGTTATAGAGGGGTGAAAGCTAGAGTAAAAGTAAGAGTAAGGTTGTCAGAGAGAATAAAAACAGAAAGAGGAACAAGACTGTCCTCTGTCACCATTACTGCTTGCAATGTACTTAGAGCCACTGCTGCAGGTAATAAGGGAGTCCAGTATAAGGGGCGACCAATGGGGAAAAGCTGATAACATCTCTGTATGCAGATGGCATATTACTATCTCTAATCCATCCAGAGATGGGCAGGAAAAGTGTAATGCAGAATATTGGAGATAGTTTCAGAAGCGGCGTATATAGTAAACATGGAAAAGACGCAATACTAGAAGTAAACATACTGAGAAAGGACAGAAAAAAGATGGGCCAATCAGAATATACAGAAAGAAGAAATTAGATATCTGGGGATATGGCTTAAAAGTCTTGTAAAGGGATCCATGTATGCAATGTATAACAAAACATTTAATAAAGCAAGGAAACACCTTCAGAGGTGAGGGACAAAATGATGGACATTGATCAAAAAGTACCGGTGACAAGATGTGTTTTCTCATGCAGTTTCTGTAGCCAGGGCAATATATTGAAAAACACACAGCAATAATTCCAGGAATACATCTGGGAGGGAGGCCATGGTTGGCATGGGGAACAGTATTAAAAACAAAAACAGAGGAGAGACTGGGTTTCTGGACTTAAAGGCTATCTTACAAGCATGCATGGTGGTGAATTTGTTAAGATTCGTGGACATATATTTCAAGGCATTGTGGAAGGATATACTTTGGGAAAGAGAAAAGTTGGAGGGAAAGTCAAGATATAACGGAAACACTTTTAGAAATATTCAGGAGAAAACTGAGGTCGTTATGGAACAAAGAGGCTAAGAAAATATTTAAGTTGCAATGGCATAGTAAGGGGAGAGTAAGTTGTAGGAAGAGAGAATTATCCCCATTGGAGGACAAAGGCAGGAAACAGCATGACAGAAAATAAAGTAAGCTTAGGTGTTAGCCACAAATACTAACAGTTAACAGGGTTAAATCATAGAGGCAAATAAGGGAGGAATAGTAAACACAAAAAAAAAAACATAGGATAGGAGTATCAAAGAGTAGTAAGTATGTCACACAAAATACAGAGGACTGATGGAAGAGGAAGAACTTCCGGAATTTATATGGAAGCTCAGTTGTCAGACATAAATACAACTAGTTACAGTAGACTTTATATAAGTATAGTACAATAGATCTTGCATAAAGAAAGTATTCATTTTGCATAGGCCTGAAAATTTAGCCATATTAAGGCAAGCCTATATCTTTATTTTAATATTTCATATTTTGCATACAGCTCAGTTAATGCAGTTCCAAAAGAAAGGAGTGTTTTTGTGCAATAACCTTCAGGCTTAGCATGAGATGTGCAGGGCTTATAGTTTTCAAGTGAAGCTGCAAGATGTGCCATTCTCAAGGGAATGCTACAACACGTGTGCTTCTCAAAGGAATGTTGAGACTTTGCAGAGATAGAAAACAGACAAGCAACTGAAATAGTTCTTATTTAGATGGTACAAAGCTTGGGAATCAAGGTTAAACCACCAGAAGTTACTGAACAGAAGTAATATAAGCGTTTCCTCTTATTTTGCAGAATTATAGCCCTTATAAATTTCATCTTAACATATTTTTTCAAATGCCTCAATAAGGGGATGTAAAACAGGTGTGCAAGTGTATTTGTTTTTCATGGTAATTATTTTTTGCAAAGAGATGGAGTAGCAAGGGGCACATCATGTGGCAACAGCTCCACCAGTCTCATTATGCTCATCTGGGAACATGATTGGGTGATACATACGTAGAACATATTTTATTTTACAGACGTTTTGTGGAAGATTTATTTTTGATTTGGAAGGGTACACAAGATGAGTTGGTTAAGTTTATAGAGAGATTGATGCTAGCACTTCATTTTTGAGATTTACAGCTGAGTATTCCAAGGTAGAAATTAGTTATTTAGATGTACTTATCAGAGTTTCAAGCAGTGGACAGATGGATACTTCACTATACAGGAAACCTTGTTATAGGAACAACTTTTTACACCAAACAAGCATGCACCCCAAATTTGTATTTGATAACATTGTACAAGGGCAAGGACTTAGAGTCTCAAGGGTGAATGTCTGTGATGGCAATTTTATGGCTGAAATGAAAGATCTGGAGGATAAGTTTGTGGATAGGGGCTACAAGAGGAGTAATGCACAACAAATACTGAATAAAGTTTCTGATGTTAGAGAAGGTAGAGGCAGGTCCTTCTTTTCCTCAAATCCACCTTCAATTAACCCTAAGAGACTGTGTGATGGTAAATGCAGGATACTGCTGACTTATTCTTACACTACAGCATATGTCTTGGATATTATAAGGAAATACTGGCCCATTATAACAACTAACAATGAACTTAAAAAGATAGTGGGTGAACAACCTATCTTTATCTTTAAGAAGAAACTATCTTTAAAACAGATGCTTTGCTGTCCAAAAAGTACAGTTTTGTACCTACCATAAATGTAGATGTTCGAGTGTTCACACTGCTGCAGTCATCACACTTGGGTTATCCTGCCGTCAGGCGGTCCCGCAGTCGGCCCGAGTTCCAAAGTCTTGGTCCAGCGTTGGTTACTGTCGCTTCTTCCCTGACGTCAGTGCGCCAGGGGTATATAAGATGCAGCCAACGCCATTTTCTTCAGTTATTCTTGCCCCAGATGTCAGGTGCCCCCAAGGAGGCAGGCAATACATATTGTTAATCAAAAATATACATATAAAATAAAAACAATACCTTCAGTTACCAGCAAATACACCCCAAAGGTTGTATAGGATAGAAAGGTATAGATCAGTCCAGCTATTTCAGAGGGGGTGGAGGGAGGGTAACCTGGACTGCAGCAGTGTGAACACTCGAACGTCTACATTTATGGTAGGTAAAAACTGTACTATGTTCATCGTGTTACACTGCTGCAGTCATCACACTTGGGTAGAATCCCAAAGCTAAGGTGGGGTGGCTGGTCTATAAGGAGTTAGGATTGGCTATGAAGTCCTGCAGAACTGCAGTGGCAAATCCTGCTCTGGATTTAGAGTAAAGAGGCAGGTGGTAATGCTTGGTAAAGGTGTGCACTGAACTCCAAGTTGCAGCCTCCAAAATTTCCTTGGTAGGTACTCCTCTGAGAAAGGCTGTTGAAGCGGCTATTGCCCTGGTGGAATGTGGTCTGATGTTATTTGGGGCTGATTTTCCATGCTGTGTGTAGCAGTACCAAATACAGTGTCCTATCCATTTGGATATAGTCTGCTTTGAGATAGCCTTGCCCTGTGATCCTGCAGCATATGCCACAAACAGTTGCTCGGTTTTCCTGAAAGCTTTTGTTTTGTCCAAGTAGAAGCGTAGCTGCCTGTGTATGTCCAAAGAATGCAGAAGTTTCTCCCCTTTATTCTGTGGGTTTGGATAAAAGGTTGGCAAATGGATGGTTTGGTTAAGAGCCACACTAGATACCACCTTTGGCATAAAGGAAGGGTTTGTCCTTAAAGATACCCTGTCCTGATGAAAAATTATAAAGGGTTCCACTGCCATTAATGCCTGTAGCTCTGAGACTCTTCGTGCTGAAGTTACTGCCAGGAGCAGAGCTGTTTTCCATGACAAAAAGTTTAGATTGGCTGTATTGGCTGGCTCAAAAGGTGGTAGGGTCAGTTTTTCCAAAATGAAATTGAGGTCCCAAGTTGGTGTTGGTGCTCTCCGGGGCAGTCTTATGTTTTTAGCCACTCTGAAGTACTGCTTTAGCAAGGGATGAGAGAATAAAGGAGGATCTGTGTTGTAATGTGCTGAAATGGCAGAGGCGTGGATCTTAATTGATGAGAAGGATAGGCCTCTGTCTAGCATCTCAGTTAAGTATTGTAAAATCTGAGGAATGTTTGGAACAAGAGGGTCAAGGCTTTGAGCCTGGTTCCAGGCACAGAATCTCTTCCATTTTTCTGAGTAAGCTTTCCTGGTGCTAGGCCTCCTGGCCTCCAAAATGACATCCATAACAGCTTTAGAGAGGTGTTGCCTGCTTGGCTAATGTATCTGTCATGCAGCCAGGTTTAGGGCTTTGAGCTGACTGTGCAGGATCTGATTGTTTTGTTGAGTTAGAAGGTGTGGAATTTGAGGCAAAATCTATGGTGGGCCCTGAGCCAAGTTCCTTAAGATAGGGTACCAGTGCTGGCGTGGCCAGTCTGGAGCAATCAGGATCATTTGTGGTTTTTCTTGTCTGGCTTTTAGGATTACCTTTGAAAGGAGAGGCAGTGGTGGGAAGGCATAAACTTTTAGGTTTTTCCAGCTGAACAGAAGAGCATCCACTTTCCATGCTTGTTTGTGATAAGTCCTTGTGCAGAATTTTGTAGTTGGCAATTCAGTGGGGAGGCAAAAAGATCTATGTCTGGGCATCCCCATTTTTGCATTACCATGCTGAAGATCTGCGGATTCAATTTCCATTCGTGAGGGTCCATGATATTTCTGCTTAGATCGTCTGCCAGAGTATTCTTCTTTCCTGGCAGGAATTGTGCTTGCAGGTGAACTTGGTACGTTAGAGCTGTGTTCCACAAGGTCATGGCTTGCCTGCATAGGGGATAAGAATGACTGCCCCCTTGCTTGTTTATGTACCACATTACTGTAGTATTGTCTGTCTTTAGTAATAGTTGTCCTGGATGTAGAAGGTCCTTGAAAGCTGGTAGGGCATTTTGAACAGCCAACATCTCTTTCTGATTGATGTGAAGATGCATCTGGTCTGTGGTCCACTTGACCTGAATGCATTTTCCTGCCATGTGTGCTCCCCAGGCGTAATCCGAAGCATCTGTTGTTAGAGTTTGCCTGGCTGTGGGTTGGGTAAAAGGCTGACCCTTGTTTAGGTGACATGCCTGTGCCCACCATCAAAACTCCTGTTGTAGGCAGGGAATCATTGGTATTACTGTTTCTAAACTGTGAGAGTGTTGAGTCCAAACACTTTTTAGGTACCATTGTAATTTCCTCATATGCAGTCTGGCATATGGTATTAGTAGTATGCAGGATGCCATGAATCCCAGGGCCTGCAGAATTTTTCTTGCAGGGAGATGGGACTTTTTTGCCAGTAATTGAAAATATAGAGTTAGTTGAACTTGTTTGTCTGGCGTGAGGTAAGCCATCTGGGCCGTTATATTTAAGCTGGCACCCAGGAATGTAATTTGTTGCGAGGGAACTAGTTTTGACTTCTTTTCATTTACTGAGTACCCTAGAGAAATTAGCAACCTTTTTACGAATGCCAGATGCTGTAGAAGAATGTCCTTTTTCTCTGCTTGAATGAGGCAGTCGTCCAGGTATGGGTATATTTGAATTCCTCTTTGTCTGCAAAATGCAATTACTGGTGCCAGGCACTTTGTGAAGACCCTGGGCATAGTAGATAAGCCAAAGGGCAGTGCAGAGAATTGGTAGTGTATTGTACCAGCTTTGAATCTGAGGTATCTTCTGCAATTTTGTCTGTTAGGGACCTGCAGGTATGCCTCTTTGAGGTCCAGAGTAACAAGCCAAGCCTTTTTGCCCAGCATGGGTAGAAGCTGCTGTAATGTCAACATTTTGAATTTCTGAATATCCAGGTAAGTATTCAGAATTGAAAGGTCTAGTATGGGCCTCCAGGCCTTGTCCTTTCTGGGGACCAGGAAGAGCCTTGAGTAAAATCCTTGTCCTTGCTCCTGTTGTGGTACTTTTTGAATAGCTCTCATGTCCATGAGGGCTGAAATTTGTTTTTGTGCCTCTGCCCATTGATTTTGTGGCAGGTCTGGCATTCCTTTTAGCCTTGATAAAGTATGAAAGTAGAATCTGTAGCCTTGATACACAATATTCAGAACCCATTTATCTTGGGTGATTGTTTGCCAGTTTTGAGAAAAAAGTGCTAGTTTTCCCCCTAAGGGGGCTTCCAAAAGGGACATGCTTGGCATATGAAGAGGAAAGTCATTGTGACTGTTTCCTGTAAGGTCGAGACTTGTCCTCACCTCCCATTGGGGTTGAGGTGCCCCACTGTCGTTGTCTGTTTGAGACTTGGGGTTGAGATCTGCCTCTTGGGCATCTGTATCTGCCTCTGTGTGGCCTGTCTGACACTGGAAAGGACAAATTCTTTGTTGGCCAATTTCTGCTAAAGCGAGGTGGCTGTACCTGTAAGAAATCCTTGACTGTTTGCATAGATTTAGCTTTATCCTCCATTTTCTTTAACACCTCTTCTGCCTTAACACTAAACAAAGTATCATGCTTTAAAGGAGCATACAATAATTTTGCCTTAACATGATCAGGTAAACTCTGTTTTTTTAAAAAAGCATGTCTTCGAATAACAGAACCTGTAACTGCGGCTCTACAAGAGGCCTCTAAAGAATCAAATCCACATTGCAGAGTATGTTTTCCCACCTGTTCAACTGCATGCAATAAATCCTGCATTTCTTTACAATCAGGAGCTTCTGAGCTTGCAAGCATTTTCCATTTTAACTGAGCCATTAAAACTGGCAATTTAAAGCTCTTACTGCTAAAGTTGCAGACGTGTATACTTTCGTCCCCCATCTATCCAAAGCTCTGGAATCTCTGTCAGAGGGTACTGGATTTTTTGCAATGGAAGCCTTAACCCCTTTTGGACCCTGGGAAATAGTTTCTGGATCAGCAGAAGGGTTTTTGTAAAGAAACTTGTGAGAGTCAGGGACTCTATAATACCTATCTGGCTTGGCTGGAGCAGGGGGCAAAGAGTCAGGAGATAGGCTGGATTCAGAGAACACATCATCCACAATATCTAGCACAGGCGGAATAGCCAGGGGTCTGTGCCTTGGCAATAAGAGGAAATCCCTGAGTCTTTTCTGGGATTCTGAGTAATCCTGACTTTCCCAATGGAAATGCTCCCTCATTGTATGTAAAGTTTCCCCAAAAGAATAATCCTCAGGAGGAGAGGCTGAAGGGATAGCTTCTTCAGCATCAGAGTCCTCATAGGGGGGTAGAGAGTATCCCTGGTCTGAGGAGGAATCAGAGGAAATGGAAACCTGATCAGAGGAGGCATAGTCTGTATCCTGCCTAGGCCTTTTCTCAGGAGGGGGATGGGAACCCCTGATTAGAGTAATGAGGTCTTCGGCCATTTTAAGCATCTGTTTCTTAGGCATGGAGGACTATCCAGGAAAATGCTGTACTTGTTTCTTTGTCTTTAATGGTACCTTTGTCTTGGCTGTTGTTTTAATGGTAAGCTGTGAAGGTCTGAAAACACCCCTCAGAAGCTGATGCCTGCTCAGCGGCTCCAGACCCATCTGAGGGATTAGTTTCCGTAGGCCCAATACCTTGAGTTTCCAGAGGCCTAGCTGTCTCCACATGGGAGTCAGAAGTGGCCTGTGGCTCTGAGGTAGCGGGTGTCAGGGGCTGCGAAAGTGCCTCACTGAGAACCGGCGACTGGCCTAGAAGAGGTTTCGTCATCGGTTTTGGACCTCGAATGCCTGTCTTTATCCTTGTCTTTGCATTTTTTCGGCATTGAGGTTGTCGGTTGATC